>NC_066527.1:17833992-17848992 GCF_024679095.1 Eriocheir sinensis | reverse complement strand
CGTAGATGCCCTTTAAATTGCTTCTAATGTAAACGGGAAATGGAAGAAAAATATGATAACAAATGGGAGACGGAGGAAAGGAAAAAAGAAAGAAAACTGCAATTGAATGGAGGAGGAGGAAGAGGAATGATGGATGAATGGAGGGAAGGAGGAGGAGGAGGAGGAAGAGAGAGAAAGGATAAAGACATACGGAGGGAAAGGAGGGGAGAAGAATAGAAGAGAGTAAAGGATTAGAAAGCAAAAATAAAGAAATAGGAGATAGAAAAGAAATGGAGAATTTGGAAGCAAAGAAAAAGATAAGGAGAGAGGAAAGGAATAATTAAAATAACAAATAAAAAACAAGATAAGAAAAGATTTAAGAAAGATGGAAGAGAGAAAGAGAAAGAATTGAAATAAAGAACGGAGGAAGAAGGAAAGATAGGAAAAAAAAGAAGACATAAAAGAGGGGAGGAAGATAGAGAGACAGAAAGGATAAGGGATAACTGAGGAGGAGGAGGAGGAAGAGGAGGGGAGGAGGAGGAGGAGGAGGAGGAGGAGGAGGAGGAGGAGGAGGAGGTGCTGTAAAAGTGAAAAATTAATGTGATAAATTTTCTGTGCATGTTTTATTTATTATGTGGGAGGTTGTTGTTGTTGTTGTTGTTGTTGTTGTTGTTGTTGTTGTTGTTGTTGTTGTTACCATTACTACCACTGTCTTTGTCCTACTCTCCTTCTCTTCCCTGTCTCCTCTTCTCATTTTCTCTTCTTCCTATTCCTCCTCCTCCTACTTTCCTCTTTCCTTCTTTCATTTCCTCTCCATTCGCTGTTTCATCTCCTTCCCTCTCTCCTTCTTCTCCTTCTCCCTCCTTCCTTTCTCTTCTTCTGTATCCTTTCTCCTCCCCTTCTCTTCCCTATCTCCTCTTCTCATTTTCTCCTCCTCTTCTTCCTCCTCCTTCTACTTCCCCTTTCCTTCTTTCATTTCCTTTCCCTTCGCTGTGTTATTTCCTCCCCTCTCTTCTCCTTCTCCCTCCTTCCTTTCTCTTCTTCTGTATCCTCTCTTTTCACCTCTTCCCTATCTCCTCTTCTCATTTTCTCCTCTTCTTCCTCTTCCTTTTACTTTCTTTCCCCTTCTTTCATTTCCTCTCCCTTCGCTGCCTCATCTCCTTCCCTCTCTTTCTCTCCTTCCTTCTCCTTCCTTTCTCCTCCTTCATTCACCTCTCCTTCTTCTTTTCTTCCTCCACTACTACCAGATGATAATAATAATAATAATAATAATAATAATAATAATAATAATAATAATAATAATGATGATGATGATAGCTATAACAATTAAGCTGCGCCATTAATCATTACAAGGAGCCTAATATTTATTCCTCACATAATGAAATGAGGCCAGATGGAGGATTAGGAGGAGGAGGAGGAGGAGGAGGAGGAGGAGGAGGAGGAGGAGGAGGAATGGTGAGGAAGAGTTAGTGGACAGGATGACATAGAAGGGGTGGGACGGAGAGAGAAAGAAGTGGAGGAAGGAGGGAAAGAGGAACAAAAGAAATGGAAGAAAGGAAGAAGGGTGAAAGGGAGGAGGAGAGAGAAGAGAAGAGGAAAAAGGTGTGCAAAGTTGAAATAGAGAAAGGAAAGGAATGAAAGTAAGAAAGGAAAGAAAAGGTAAAAAGAAGAAAGGCGTGATTTTATAGACGAAAGAAGAGAGGAAGAGAGGAAAATTAGGGATGAAGAGAGGAAAGAAAAAGACAGTTAAGAAGAAGGGAAGGAAGAAAAGGAAGAGATAAGTGATGTTACAGAAAGAAGAGAGGAAGAGACAATGAGAGAGAAAGAGACGAACAGAAAAAAAACGAATAAAAAAAGGAAAATCAGACAGAAAGAGAAACTGACGGGACAGAAAAGAAGGAGAAAGAAGAAAAAGAAGAAAGAGATGGAGAAGAAGAGAAGAAAGAGAAGGGAGATAACGGAGATAAGGAGAGACAAAAATATATAGAGAGAGAGATTAAGGTAGAGAGAGAGAGAGTCGGGAGGTAAGAGGTAGGGAAGGGAGGAGAGGGAAGGAAGGGCGGGGGAGGAGGAGGTGTTGAATTAATGAGGGCAATAATTCGTCTTATAATAAATAGTTCCTTCGTTAATTGACCCGTTTATTGTGACCGCGGAATGTGGCGGGCGTTCATTAGTGGCCGCGGGGTGGGGTGGGGGGGTATATTAAAATGAGGGGGGCGGGGGGGGGGCGGGAAGGGAGTAGGGAGGGGGAGTGACATGGCGGGGGGTGTTATTAAAATGAGAGGGGGGTGAGGGAAGGGGGGGGGGTGGCGGGAAGGGTGTTAAGGGGAAGGGAGTAGGGAGGGGGAGTGACATGGCGGGGGGTGTTATTAAAATGAGGGGGGGGGAAGGGGTGACTTTAGTAGGGGTGAGTGACCTTGGTGCTGTAATATATGTAGAGGTGTGATGGTGGTGATGGTGGTGGTGGTGGTGGTGATGGTGGTGGTGGTGGTGGTGGTGGTGATGGTGGTGATGGTGGTGGTAGTGGTGATGGTGGTGATGGTGGTGGTGGTGGTGGTGGTGGTGGTGGTTGCTTTTCTTTTTTTTTCTTTTTTTTTGTGGTGGTTTTCCTCTTCTTCCTCTTCCTCTTGTTACTCTCCTCCTCCTCCTCTTCCTCCTCTTCGTCCTCTTCCTCATTCTCTTCCCCCCCTTTCCCTCCCTTCTTCACCTTCCTTCCTTCCTCTCTTTAACTAATCCTTCTCTGCTTCCTTCTTCCTCCTCCTCCTCTTTTTCCTCATTCTCTTCCCCCCTTTTCCTTTCCTTCTTCATCTTCCTTCCTTTCTATAACTAATCTTTCTCTTCTTCCTCCCTTCTTCCTTCTCCTCCTCTTCGTCCTCTTCCTCATTCTCTTCCTCCTTTTCCTTTCCTTCTTCATCTTCCTTCCTCTCTATAACTAATCTTTCTCTTCTTCCTCCCTTCTTCCTTCTCCTCCCCTTCGTCCTCTTCCTCATTCTCTTCCTCCTTTTTCTTCCCTTCTTCACATTCCTTCCTCTCTATAACTAATCTTTCTCTTCTTCCTCCCTTCTTCCTCCTCCTCCTCTTCGTCCTCTTCCTCATTCTCTTCCTCCTTTTTCTTCTTCCTCCCTTCGTCCTCCTCCTCCTCTTCGTCCTCTTCCTTTATAACTAATCTTTCTCTTCTTCCTCCCTTCGTCCTCCTCCTCCTCTTCGTCCTCTTCGTCTATAACTAATCTTTCTCTTCTTCCTCCCTTCGTCCTCCTCCTCCTCTTCGTCCTCTTCGTCTATAACTAATCTTTCTCTTCTTCCTCCCTTCTTTCTCCTCCTCCTCTTCGTCCTCTTCCTCATTCTCTCTCCCCTTTTCTTCCCCTCCTTTTCCTCTCCTCCTTCCCTGCCAGTTTGCTGTATTACTCTTCTTTAACATTACCCTCCTCCTCTTCCTCCCTCCTCCTCCTCCTCCTCCTCCTCCTCCTCCTCCATATTGGCCTTTATAATGAGCAGATGCAGAGTGATCAATGGGTGTGAGGCGTCTCGTGTTATGAATAGGGCCGTTAACTCCCCCCCCCCTCCCCCCCAGTACACCCCAGCACATCTACTCCCCCTCTCCATCTCCCCTCCCCTCCCCCCCTCCATCATCCCCTTCCACCCCCTTCCCCCTTCACCCCATCACCATACCCTTTTGCACCCCTTTCCTGTCCCCCCCCCATTACCATTCCCTTTTCCTCCCCCATAACCCCCTCCAATGTGTTTTCTCCACTTTCCCTTCTTCCCTCCCCTTCCTTCCTCCAGCATCCCTTTCTACCCCCTTCTCCCTTCACCCCATACCCTTTTGCACCCCTTCCCTATCCCCTCCGACCTGCCTCTCCCCACCCCCCCATTCCCATCCTTTTCTTCCCCATAACCCCTCCAATGTATTTTCTCCCCTTCCCCTTCTTCCCTCCCCTTTCCTCCCCTCGCTCATCTCCCCCTTCGACCCTCCACTCCCTTCCCATTACTTTCCCTTTTTCCCTCCCCAATTACGTCTCCCAACATTTCTACCTCCCCCACCTCCTCTGGCTCTCCCCATTACCCTTCTTCCTCACCATCCCCTTCCTCCCCATCACCATTCTCTCCCCCTTCCCTTCGCTTATTGTAACCTTACCTAACGTAGCATAGCATAGAGTAACATGACCTAACCTGACCTTACCTAACCTTGCCTTACCTTACCTTACCTAACCTTACCTTACCTTACCTTACCTTACCTTACCTTACCTTACCTTACCGTACCTTAGCTAACCTTACCTTACCTTACCTTACCTTACCTTACCCTCCCTAACCTTACCTAACCTTACCTTACCTTACCTAACCTTACCTTACCTAACCTTACCTTACCTTACCTAACCTTACCTTACCTTCCCTTCCCTTTAGTAGCCTTCCCTTGCTGTACCTGTCCTTACCTTACCTCACCTGACTCGACGTTACCTGATCTAATATCTTCGTGTAACTTTATCCCATTTTTTTTTTGTCTATCCCATTTTTTTCTGTCTATTCCATTTTTTTTTCTGTCTTCCCCTGAACACCCATCCCCCTTGCACATTCCCATTTCCTCTTCCTTCCCCATCCATGTCCCATTCTTTCCCCCACTATTTTGTTATCTATTTGTTTTTGTTTTCTTCTTAATTCACTTTCCTTTTTATCATTTTCTTTTCCATTATTTTTTCTCGTCATTTTTCTTCTTTCCATTCTTTTCTTCCTTCCCACTCCTCCTCCTCCTCCTCCTCCTCCCGTCCGTTATCTGCCTTAAATATTGTAATACGGACACACTGGGAGCGACCGAACACCTGCCAGTCTTATTTACGGCCTAACATACCTTACCTGTGCGTACCTGAGTGGGTGGGGTGGGGATGGGGGGAAGAGGGGAAGGTGTGCTGGGTGAGATGAGGAAAGTTTGAAAAGGTGAGGCAGTGCTGAGGAAGGAAAGGAAAGAAAGTGAAAGTGAAAGAGAAGGAAAAGAAAGGGAAAGGAAAAGAGAGTAAAGAAATGAAAGGGAAGGGAAAGTAAGGTAAGGCAGGAGTGCAGCGGAGGGAAATGAAGGGAAAAGAAAGGGATGGGAAGGGAAAGAAGGGAAGAAGAGTGAGGGATGTATAAGGAAGGGAAAAGAAAGAGAAGGGAAGGGAAGAGAGGAGTGAGGGGAACGAAAGGAAGGGGAGGGATAAGTTATGTTAAAGTGAAATGAAGGGAAAAGAAAGGGATGGAAAAGGAAAGAAGGGAAGAGCGAGGGGTGTATAAGGAAGGGAAAAGAAAGAGAAGGGAAGGGAAGAGAGGAGTGAGGGGAACGAAAGGAAGGGAAAGGAAATGAAGGGGAGGGAGAAGTTATTAAAAGTGAAAGGAAGGGAAAAGAAAGAGAAGGATGGAGTGATGATTGCAAGAGGAAAGGGGAAAGAGAGGGGAGCGGATAGAAGGGAGGAAGAAGAGGGAACGGAAGAGTGTGAGAAAAGAAAAAAGAAAGAAAAGAGATGGAGATGTAAAGAAAATCCTCCTCGTCCTCTTCCTCAGTTTCCTCCTCCTCTTCCTTCTCCTCCATCCTCCTCTGACCTTTTCCTCCTTTCCCTCCCTCCAGTGGTGTACTCCTCCCCTCAATTATTCGAACCTAAGAGGACAGTGGTAGCAACAGGAGGAGGAGGAGGAGGAAGAGGAGGAGGAGGAGATTATACACGGGAAAGAGAAATAGGAGATATGGAAGGAAATTGAGGAGAAATAGAAAGGCGAGTAAGAGGAAAAGGAAGAGGAGAAGACAAGGAAGAAAAGAAGGAAGAGGAAATAAAGAAGGAGGAAGAATATTAGAAGAACGAGGAAGAGAAATAAAAGACAGGAAAGAGGGAAACATAGGAAAAGAAAAGGGAATAGGGAGAAGAAACAGAGGAGAAGGAGGAGGAATAGGAAGAAGAAATGGAGGAGGAGGAGGAGGAAGATGAAACAGAGGATAAGGAACAGCAAGAGGAAGAGAAAACAGGAGGAAGGGGAATAGGAAAATGAAAGAGGAGAAGGAGGAGGAGGAGGAGGAAGAAGAAGAGGAGGAGGAGGAGGAGGAGGAGGAGGAGGAGGAGGCTAAGTAACAGGTAGAAGGCAGGTAGCACGCAGTAATTAGCGCACACACACACACACACACACACACACACACACACACACACACACACACACACACACACACACACACCTGTAAGCCACACCTGCACACACCTAATAAGGCCCAGCACAGGTAAGGAGCCAGGCCAGGTGTGTGCCAGCCTCACCTTTGCCCTCTAATTCCTCCTCTTCTTCTTCTTCCTCCGCCCCTTCCTCCTACTTGTCCTCGTCCTCGTCCTCCTCTTCCTCTTCCTCTTTCGTTTTCTTCCTTATTTCATTCTCGTTCCATGCTAAGTCCTTTATTTCTTCCCTTTCCTTCCCTTTTTTTCGGCTTTCCCCATATTTCCCTCTTTCACCTGTTTTCTTCCTCCTCTTCACTTTTCTCCCTCTTTCTCTTATTCCTATTCCATTATTTTTACCTCCCTTTCCTTCTTTTTTTCTTCCGTATTCTTTTTCCTCTTTTGTTTCAGTTTTCCTCAATTCTGTTTTATTATTCTTTTCTTTTTTCATTCTTGTTTTCATTTCCAGTATTTCTTTAGCTACAGTTTTCCTCCCCTTTTCTCTTTCCTTCTCCACCTCCTTTCTCTCATTCCATTTCCTTTTCATCCCCTCTCCTTCTCTTCCTCCATCTCTCCCTCTCTCACATAACCTTCCAATACTTCTCCCCTTCCCTTCCCTCCCTCACCTCCTCTATCTTTCCCCTCCTGCCTTCCCCATCATTTAGCCAGATGGGGAGACGGTAAGCATTCCCCGGGGAGCACCTTTGTTGATGGGGAGGGAAGGGGAGGAAGGGGAAGGGAGGGAAGGAAGAGGAATGGAAGAGGATGAGGAAAGAGGGAAAGGGAGGAAGATGAAAGTGGATAAGTGGGTAAAAGTGGATGGAAATGAGAGAGAGAGAGAGAGAGAGAGAAGATTAAATATCACACACACACACACACACACACACACATCTGTATAAAACCTTTAGTTTGTTTGTTTTTTTGTGTGTGGGTGTGTGTGTGTGTGTGTGTGTGTGTGTGTGTGTGTGTGAACGTTAAATTTTGCAAAGGTTTATGTCTCCAGTGTCAATATTTGTAACTATTTTATCGAGTTCCTTTTGGTTCGTATTTTTATTTATTTTTATTTTATTTTTCATTTTATTTATAATTTTATTTTTGTTTCTCTCTCTCTCTCTCTCTCTCTCTCTCTCTCTCTCTCTCTCTCTCTCTCTCTCTTTCGCCATCTCCCTTTTCCTTTAATGGCTTCAGGGCGTGAGGGCAGAGTGTGTGTTGCTTTCTGTCTGTCTGTCTGTGAATCTCTCCCTTTGTCTGTTGGGAGGCTCGTTCATTTGTTTGCTTTTTGTTTGTTTGTTTGTTTGTTTGTTTGTTTGTTGTGTTGGTGGTGTGTTATGTTTCTTCATAGTTTCTCCGTCTATCTGTCTGTCTGTCTGTCTAAATCTTTCCCTCGTCAATTATGCGTTCTATAATTTTTTTTTGCTTACTTTTATTTTGCTTTTTTTTGTCCGTGTATGTGTGTTTGTGTGTTTGTGTATGTGTGTTTGTAGCGTATGTCTGTGTGTCTTTTTCTTTCAGGCTGTTTATCCGTCTATCTGTTTGTCTGTCTGTCTGCTTGAGTTGATGGATGACTGTTCACTATTCTGTCTTTTTTTCGTCTACCTCTCTGTCTATCTGTCTGTCTCTCTGTTCGTCTACCTCTCTGTCTGTCTGTCTGTCTGGTTGAGTAGGTAAGTGACTGTCCACCATTCTGTCTGTCTGTTCGTCTGTCTATCTGTCTGTTTGGCTGTTCGTCTACCTCTCTGTCTGTTTGTCTGGTCTACCTCTCTGTCTGTCTGTCTGTCTGGTTGAGTAGGTAAGTGACTGTCCACCATTCTGTCTGTCTGTCCGTCTACCTTTCTGTCTATCTGTCTGTTTATCTGTCTGTCTATTTGTCTGTTTTTCTGGTGTCTATCTGTCTGGTTTATATGGTTTCTGTCTGGCTATCTGTCTGTTTATCTGTCTGTTCGTCTACCTTTCTGTCTGTTTATCTGGTTGTCTCCCAAACGTTCAGTATTTTCGAAAACAAGCAATGTAGAAAACGTAGAATCCCGGAGTATTTTCAAAATATTACTCGCAGTTTTCCGGGAATTCTTAAGTCTCGGGCACGCAAATTTTAGGCCGCGGCCACGAGGCTTGCACGGGGGGTGGGGTTGGGGTTGGGGGGGGGGGGGAAAGGGGGAGGGGGCAGACACCGAAACAAAACAAATGCCCGTCACGCTGTCCCTTCATTATTACTTTAGTTTTATTAATTATTATTTTTTACGAGTAGAAGAAAACGAGAATTCAGAATAAAACAAAATGAATAAACACGAACTCAATTAAAAAAAAAAAAACTTGAAATAAGACATCAACACAAGATATTATTATTATTATTATTATTTTTTTTTTTATACGAGAAGAAGAAAACGAGAATTCGAAATGAGACAAAATAAATAAACATGAACTCAATAAAAAAATACCTTAAAACAAAATATCAATACAAGATATCAAAATAAAACATGAAACAATTTTTATTTTTTACGAGTAGAAGAAAACGAGAACTCGAAATAAAACAAAACAAATAAACATGAACTCAATAAAAAATTCCTTAAAACAAGACATCAACACAAGATATCAAAATAAAACATGAAATAAAACAAGGAAATCAAAACAAAACAAACTCTGTCCAGAAAAAGCACCCCAAATTAAGCGTAATCCTGACAATAAACAAAAAATCAAAATAATAAAACAAATGAAATTAAACAGAAAACAAACAACAAAAAAAAAACATTCCCCGAAAACAAGAAAAAAATAAAGGAAATTCTAAACAAAAACACGTCATCCTTTATTTTACTTTTTCCAGATAAAAAAATACACAAGAAAACTACAAGACAAAGAGAAATAAATAAGTAGTGAAATAAAAAGAAAAAAAAACAAGTTCCCCGAAAACAAGAAAAATAAAGGAAATTCTAAAAAAAAACCCACGTCATCCTTTTTTTTTTACTTTTTCCAGATAAAAAAATACAAGAAAACTACAAGACAAAGAGGAAAAGATAAGTAGTGGAATAAAGAGTAAAATAAAGAAAAAGATAAATATGAAAAAAAAGAGGAAACGATAAGTGAAATAAAGAGTAAATTAATAAAAAAAAGAATAATAAGTAAAAATCAAAACTCGGACAAAGATAAAAAGATAAGTAGTGGAATAAAGAATAAAATCAAGACAAAGATAAATATGAATAAAAGAGGAAACGATAAGTAAAATAAAGAGGAAAATAAAGAGAAAAAGAACAATTAATAAAAATCAAAACTCAGACTTAAAATTAAAAAGAAAATCTAGAATTCACAACAAATCCAAAACAGGAATCCGAAAATCATGTGCAAATCTCATTCCAAAATTATTCCCATTCCTCTTATTCCCTTTATTCCTCTTCGTCCCTTTATTTGCATGACTCCTCTTCCGTTTCTTCATATTCTTCCTCTTCTCTTTATTCCCATTCCCCTTTTTCTTTTATTCCTCTTCCTCTTCGTCCCTGTGTTCAAAACGTGCCAATATCTACAGGCTCTCTCTCTCTCTCTCTCTCTCTCTCTCTCTCTCTCTCTCTCTCTCTCTCTCTCACACACACACACACACACACACACACACACACACACACACATACACCAGGTTCCCTTTCTCTGCCTGCGGGTTTGACTGACTGAATACGGGTGAAAGGCTGACTGACTGATTGGGTGAATAGCTGAAGAGATGGTTGGATAGGTGATTGACTGACTGACTGAGGGGATGGCTGGATGACTGACTAGCTGCTTGACTGGCGGACTGACTGGCTAATGGATTAAACTGTTTGCTGTTATTATGTCTGAATGAGTGAGTGAGTGAGTGACTATCTGGGAAACGTCCATAGTGACTGATTGACTAACTTTGAACCGCACCCACACACACACAAAACACACACACACACACACACACACACACACACACACACACACACACACACACACACACACACACACGCGCGACCTGGCTTCCCTTTCATTCCCTTCCCTTCCTTCCCCGTCTTTTCCATTACTTTCCCTTCCCTTCCTTTCCCTTTCGTTCCCTTCCCGTCCCAACCCTTTCCAACCCATCCTTCCCCTTCCCTTCCCTATCCCCCCCCCTCCCTGTCCCGCCCCCCGCTGTCCTGTCACGGGCCGGGGCTGTTCCCTGGGGCTGCCTGTCACTGCTAGGGCTTCACTCTCCCTCCCCCCCTTTCTCTGTGACATGCGCCCTCCCCCCCCCCCTTCCCCCTCTCCCTCTTCCCCTCCCTTTCCCCTTTTGGTCCGAGACAGCCAATCAAATTTCATCTTTGGATTTCCGAAATTTTTTTTACGTGTTTTTTGGTTTGTTTGTTTAGTTTTTGTTTGTTTGTACTTTTGTTTTGTTTTTTGGGAATTTGCTTTTTCTTGTTTTTGAGGTTGAATTTCCCTTTTTTTTCTTGTGATTGATGTAACTTTCTTTTATTCCTTTTTTTCATATTCTACCTTTTGTTGTTGTTGTTGTTGTTGTTGTTCTTCTTCTTCTTTTTATTCTTCTTATTTTTATTGTTCTTCCTCTTTTCATCATGTTTTCCTTTTCTTCATTATACATATTCATACAAAGTCCACCAACTCTCTCCTCCCCCTCCTCCTCTTCCTCCACCTCCTCCATGCATACAGGTGACAGGTGAGGCTCGTTAGTTTACCTGTCTGGCGTCCACAGGTGTGCTGCTAACGAGGACACACACACACACACACACACACACACGATGGAAATCAAGGTGTAGTTTGCAATTTTCAGGTAACGTACGGGACTAGCTTCGGTAATGGGGAGGGGAAGGGGAGAAGAGGGAAGGGAAAGGGAGGAAAGGGAATGCAAGAGGAAGGGAGACGAAGGAGGGAAAAGGAAGAGGAGTAAAAGAGAAAGAAGTGAAGGAGGAAAAAGGGAGGTGAAGGACGATGAAGAAGTAGAAGGAGGGGAAACAAAAGGGAGAAGAAAGTTAGATAAAAAAAAGTTAGAAGGGAAAGAAAGGAGAAGGATGGAAAGAAACGGAAAGAAAGAGAAGGAAGGGGAATAAAGTTGAAGAATGGGAATGGAAGGGAAGGAAAAAGGAAGGAAGGAAAATAGAGCGGAAGGAGGAGAAGGAAAGGGAAATGAGGGGAAGGAGGGAAAGGATGAGGAAAGAGAGGAAAAAAAGGGAAAGGAAATGAAAGAAAGAGGGAAAAGGGAAGGAGGGAATGGAACGGAAAGGAGGAGGAAGGAAGGGAAAGAAAAGAATGAAAGAGAAAAGAATGGTGACGTGAGGAAAGGGGAAGGGAAGGGGAAGAGTTGAAATATAGCCCCTTTTGTACCATAGTGAGAGGAAATGGGAAAGGGAAGGGGAAGGAAGGGGAGGGAGGGAAACAGTCGGTAAGAAAGAGGGAAGTGGTTTTGTGGTGTGGGAGGGAGGGAAGAGGGAGGGGAGAGAAGGGAGGAAAGGAGGAAACAATAGGAATGGGCGTATTGAAAATGGTGAAGGTGATGGAGGGGAAAAGTGGTGGGTAAGTTTAAGGGAAGGGCTGTCGTGGAGGGAAGGGAGATGGTGGAAATGGGAGAGGAGGGGAGGGGAGAGAAAGGGAATGCGGACAAAGGAGGAAAGAGAGGAAAGAATATATCAGAAGAAAAAAAAAGAAGAAAGGGGAGAGAAACGATTGATAAACAGGTAAAAATAGAGAAAAGGAGGAGGAAGAAAAAATAGAGCGAAAGGGAGAAGAGAGGAGAGAACAGGATGAGGATAAAGTAGAAAAAATATGAAGAAATATACTAGAAAAAGAGAATGAGAAAGGGAAAGGATGGAAGAGAAAGGATAAAGGTAAAGTCAGGTAAGGGAAGGGAAGGGATGGGAAGTTAAAGAAAGAAAAGAGAAGGGAAGCGAAGGGAAAGAAAGGGAAGTTAAGAGAAGGGAAGGGAAGGGAAGGGAAGGGAAGGGAAGGGCAGTGAAAGAAAGAGAAGGGACGGGAAGCGAAGGGAAAGAAAGAAAGGGAAGGGAATTGAAGGGAAAGAGGGAACTGAGGGAAAGGGAAGGGATGAGAAGGGAAGTGATGGACGAGAAAGGAATGCGAAGAAAATAAGAAATGGGTAAAAGTATATCGAAATGTAAAGAAAAGGGAGGAATGGAGAAGAGAGAAACACATAAAAACGTAGAAGAAAAGAAACATTAGGTAGAAGAATAGAAAGAAATTAGGAAAGTAGGAAAAGAGAAAGTAATATATTAGAGAAGCAGGAAAAAAAGAGGAGAAAACGGATGAGAAGACTAAGGAAAAAAAATATTATTGAAGGTCAGGGACAGATAACCGGTGAGGAAAAAAGGATATGGAGGAAGAAATATTAGGGAAGAAGACGAAGAAAATGGAGAGAAGAAAGACAAATAGATAAGAAGAAAAAGTTAAAAAGCAAGACACATTTTAGAAGAAGGAAGAAGGGGAGGGAGGAGAGAACAGGGAGGGAGGTCAGGGAGAAATAACCCGGTGAGGAAAAAGGGAGATGGAGGAAGAAAATTAGGGAAGAAAACGGAGAAAATGGAGAGACAAATAAAGAAGAAAGATGTTAAAAAGCAAGACATATTTTAGAAGAAGGGAGATGGAGGAAGAAACATAATGGAAGAAGACGAAGAAAATGGAAAGAAGAGACACAAATATATAAGAAGAAAGAATTTAAAAAGCAAGACATATTTTAGAGGAAGGAAGAAGGGGATGGAGGAAAAAATATTAGGGAAGAAAACGAAGAAAATGGAAAGAAGAAAGACAGATAGATAAGAGGAAAGAAGTTAAAAAGCAAGACATATTTTAGAAGAAGAAAGAAGGGGCGGGAGGAGAGGACAAAACCGTTCCTCCCTGACAGATCCTTGCACTCCCAGATATTTCCCCTGCGCCGCGTTCCGTCCGGCGGGTGACTAATAAGGCCGCGGAAAGCAATAATTACCCGGGAACGCGAGATGATTACCGGTAGTTTTTATATCCGTCCCTCTTTGCTACCTGTTTGCGTACCTTACCTTACCTTGCCTCACCTTAGCGTACCGTATCATGCTTTACCTTGTCTTTTCTTACCTTACCTTACCTTACCTTATCTTACCTTACTTTACCTTACCTCACCTTACCTTACCTTACCTTAGCGTACCGTATCATGCTTTACCTTGTCTTTTCTTACCTTACCTTACCTTACCTTACCTTACCTTACCTTACCTCACCTTAGCGTACCGTATCATGCTTTACCTTGTCTTTTCTTACCTTACCTTACCTTACCTTATCTTACCTTACCTTACCTTACCTTACCTCACCTTAGCGTACCGTATCATGCTTTACCTTGTCTTTTCTTACCTTACCTTACCTTATCTTACCTTACTTTACCTTACCTCACCTTACCTTACCTTACCTCACCTTAGCGTACCGTATCATGCTTTACCTTGTCTTTTCTTACCTTACCTTACCTTACCTTATCTTACCTTACTTTACCTTACCTTAGCGTACTATCATGCTTTAACTTGTCTTTTCTTACCTTACCTTACCTTACCTTATCTTACCTTACCTTACCTTACCTTACCTCACCTTAGCGTACCGTATCATGCTTTACCTTGTCTTATCTTACCTTACCTTACCTTACCTTACCTCACCTTAGCGTACCGTATCATGCTTTACCTTGTCTTTTCTTACCTTACTTTACCTTACCTTGTCTTACCTTACTTTACCTTACCTCACCTTACCTTACCTTACCTCACCTTACCTTACCTCACCTTACCTTACCTTACCTTTCCTTAGCGTACCGTATCTTGCCTTACGTTATCTTTTCTTACCTTACCTTACCTTACCTTACCTTATCTTACCTTACCTAACTTATCAATCATATCTTTACCTCACCTTACCTTACCTTACCTTACCTTACCTTACCTAACTTGTCAATCATATCTTTACCTCCTTACCTTACCTTACCTTACCTTACCTTACCTTACCTTATCTTACTTTACCTAACTCATCAATCATATCTTTAACTCACCTTACCTTACCTTACCTCACCTTAGCGTACCGTATCTTGCCTTACCTTGTCTTTCCTTACCTTACCTTACCTTACCTTACTTTAAATAACTCATCAGTCATATCTTTACCTCATCTTATCTTACCTTACCTTACCTTACCTTATCTTACTTTACCTAGCTCATCAATCTTATCTTTACCTCACCTTACCTTACCTTAACTTACCTTACCTTACCTTACCTTACTTTAAATAACTCATCAGTCATATCTTTACCTCATCTTATCTTACCTTACCTTACCTTACCTTATATGTTTTACTTTGCTTTAATTTCCCTTCCCTTCCCATCCCTTCCCTTCCCCTCAGTTCCCTCTCTTTCCCTTCCCTTCCCTTCCCTTTCTTTCCCTTCGCTTCCCTTCCCTTCTTCCCTTTCCTTCCCTTCCCTTCCCTTCCCTTATCTTACCTAGCCTTACCTTACCTAATCTTACCTGACTTTACATTACCTAACCTTCCTTACCTTACCTTACCTAACCTAACCTTACCTTACCTTGCCTCACCTGGCCTTACCTTCACCTGTCTCCTTACCTGCCATTGTTCAGCTGTTCCATTTACTCCTCTTTCTTTCCTCCCATTTCCTCTTTCCTCTCTTTGCCTCTCCAATCTCTCTCTCTCTCTCTCTCTCTCTCTCTCTCTCTCTCTCTCTCTCTCTCTCTCTCTCTCTCTATCTCTCTCCAGTGCTCTCTAACTTTCCTCCTTCACAGACTTCCTTCCCTCCCTCCCCTCCTACCCTTCCCTCCCTCCCTCCCTTCCCTCCTACCCTTCCCTCCCTCCCTCCCTCCCCTTCTCTCCTTTCCTCCCTTAAGCCTCACTGGTGGAGACTGATTGCTAGAA
>NC_066527.1:17826084-17833892 GCF_024679095.1 Eriocheir sinensis | reverse complement strand
CCGCGGAGAGACAGGAGGGAGGAAGGGAGGAAGGGAGGGAAGGAGGGAGGGAAAGGGAAGGAATTTGGTCTGTCTTTAGGAATGTTATTTTTGTTATCATTATTATTATTATTATTATTATTATTATTATTATTATTATTATTATTATTATTATTATTATTATTATTATTACTACTACTACTACTACTACTACTACTGCGAATACTACTACCAATGGAGCTTATTTTCCCTTTTTTTTTGTCTGAATTTATAGTTTTTATTCATTTTTTTCGATTTTTTATTTTGTTATTTTAGTTTTTTTTTTTGTAGTTTTTTAGGCGTGTATTAGGAAGTATGATTATCTTGTTGTTGTTGTTGTTGTTGTTGTTGCCTTACCTGCCCATCCATCGATCCTCTGCCTCGTTCACCTGTTCGGCTTTACTCATTATGCCGCTCTCTCTCTCTCTCTCTCTCTCTCTCTCTCTCTCTCTCTCTCTCTCTCTCTCTCTCTCTCTCTCTCTCTTCACTTTTCTCTTTTCCTTCTTTTTCTTCTTTTTCTTCTTCTTCTTCTTCTTCTTCTTCTTCTTCTTCTTCTTCTTCTTCTTCTTCCCTTCCATTCCCTTCTCCGTATTTCTTTTTTTTATTACGTTTCCTCCCCTACGCAATTTTGACTTCTCTTTCACTTTTTTTCTTTTACTTTCTCTTCTTTCCTCCTCCTCCTCCTCCTCCTCCGAGTGTGTCAGCGTGTTACACCTGTCCCTCGGGCGAGTTACCTGTCCCCTCTTACCTTTCCTCCGTTCCCTCCGCCTTCTCTTACCTCTCCCTTTATTGCCCTTCTTCTCTCCCTCTCTCTTTTTCCCTCTTCTTTTTTTTAACTCGCTTTCCTCCTCTCTGTCTGATTTTTTTTCTTTTTTACTGTTCTTTTTTTTCTTTTTAAATATTTACACTTTTATTCTACTATCCTATTTTCATCTTTATTTTCCTTTTTTTATCTTTAATCTTCACATTTCTTCTTTTTCACTTTTTCTTATCTTTTTTATTCTTCCATTTTCATTTATTTTTTTCAGTCTTCACAGTTCTTCATTTTCACTTCCTTCCTCACCTCTTTCTCCCTCCATCATCGTCCTGCTCCTCCTCCTCCTCCTTCTTCTTCTACACCTTCCTTCATTTTCATTTTCCTTCATTTTCATCTTGACACTTCTACATTTTCCTTTCCCAGCCTTATCTTCCTCCATTTTCGTTTTCCTTCTTTCTCCCCTCTCTCTCCAAGGTGCTGTCCATCCTTCTATTCCTCTAATTATTTTTCCTTCCCTTCCTTCCTTTTTCCTTTTCTTTTGACGCCTCTCCTTTCCTTCTCTTCCTCTCTTCTTTCTTATCGCTTTCCTTTTTGCTTTTCTTTCCTTTCTCCTTCAGTATTCTTTTCTTTCCTCCTCCTCCTCCTCCTCCTCCTCCTCCTCCTCCTTTTCCTTCCCCTTTTATTCTCCATTCACGTCTAACATTTGCAGTATTTTCTTCCCATTCTCTACTTCCTCCATTGACTTTCCCTCTCCTCCTCCTCCTCCTCCTCCTTCTCCTCCTCCTCCATTTACCTCCCACGCACTGCTTTTACCTCCTTCTCTCTCCTCCTTTTCTCCACTGCCAAACGATAATCACCCTCCTCCTCCTCCTCCTCCTCCGCCCCCTCCTCGTGTGTGTGTGTGTGTGTGTGTGTGTGTGTGTGTGTGTGTGTGTGTGTGTGTGTGTGTGTGTATGCGCGCGTGGGAAGAAAACAAGGATTTTTCCCACATAAGATTTTTTTTTTCCTTATTCGTGTCATTCTTGTTCTTTTGCCGTGTCTTCATTCCCTGTTTCCTCCTCCTCCTCCTCCTCCTTCTCCTCCTCCTCGTACAAGATGAGATTAATAGTAGAGTAGTTATACGTTTTTCTCTCTCCTCCTCCTCCTCCTCCTTTTGTTTTTATTCCTCCTTCATATCCTCTTCCTCCTTTTTTTCTTTTTCCTCCTCCTCCTCTTATTTTTATTCTTTCTTCTCTGTTTTTTTTCTTACTTCTCCTCCTCTTGTTTTTTCTTCTACCTCCTCCTCCTCTTCTTGTTTTTTCTTTCTTCCTTCATCTCCTCCTTCTCCTCCTCCTCTTGATTTCCTTCTTTCATCTTAATACCCTCCTCCGTGTGTTCTCTTCGTCTTCATCCTCTTCTTTTCCTTTCTTTTTCTTCGCCTCCTTTTCCTCCTCCTCCTCTTCCTCTTTTTTTTCTTCACCCTCTCCTCCTCTTCCTCTTCATATCTCTCCTCCGTTTTTTTTCTTCACATAATTTTTAAAGTAGATGAGAAGACGAGGCATGAAATGAGGTTATGCTTCCTCCTCCTCCTCCTCCTCCTCCTCCTCCTCTGACAGGTAACAATAGTCTCTTGACAGGTGAAATCGTGTTTTTTTCTCGTTTTTTTTTTTCGTGGGCCACTTTTTTTTTTCTTTTGTGATTTATCTTCATTTTCTCTGTTATTCCCACGCCTTTGTGTCTGTTTGTGTGTTTGTTTGGGGGGGGGAGGGAGAGAGTTGCGTGTGTGTGGGGTGTGGGGTGTGTGGGGGGTCCTGTGTGTGTGTGTGTGTGTGTGTGTGTGTGTGTGTGTGTGTGTGCCTAAATTCTTTCTGAAATTCCTTACGTGTTTGCGATCTCACATTTTCCTTGCTCTCCAATTCTTCTGTTTTTTTCCCTCTCCTTATTCCCTTCCTTTTTGTCCTTTGGCCTAATTTAATCTTGGTCTTGCTCCGTTTTTATATTCTCCTTTTCATTGTTTTTTTTTTCTTTGATTTCGTATTTAATCTATTTTTTTCTTTACGTTCATTTCTGTTTGCTATCACACATTTTCCTGGTTCTCCAATTCTTCTGTTTTTTTCCCCTCTCCTTTTTTTTCTTCCTTTTTGTCCTTTGGCCTAATTTAATCTTTGTCTTGCTCCGTTTTTATATTCTCCTTTCCATTGTCTTTTTTTCTTTTAATTTCATATTTAATATTTTTTTTTCTTTACGTTCATTTCATTTTTTTCTTGCATTTTTTTACTTCCTACATTTAATATTTGCATTTCTCCTTCTGTTTTATGTTTGTTTTTATTTCTTTGTCTTTTCGTTTCGTATTAATTCCGTTTTTTGCCGACCTCCTTTTTCCATTTTTATTCTCTCATCTCTGCTTCATTCATAAAATATTTGCATCTGTTTTATCTCTTTGGCATTCTGGAGTATTTTCTTTCATTTACAATTTTTTCTTTTTTTTTATATATTTTTTCGTTACCTTTCCCTTCGTTCACTTACATTTTTATATCATTCTTGTTTTCCATTTCTTATTCACTTTTATTCTTATTTCAATTAACACCTAGGAACAATATAACAACAACACACACAAAAAAACAGGTGTATTTTACCAACCAGAACCAATCAATTAAACAACCAATCAACCAATCAATCAATTAACTAAACCAATCACTCCAGGTATGACAGATAAACACACACACCTATCGCATCGCACAGGTGATATCAATTAGCTAAGTCACACAGGTAGGTGGAGTGAGAGTGAGAGTGAGAGTTGCTACCTTAGTTTACCTGTGAGCGCTCGTTCCGGTGATATTACAGGTGTACCGGCTTAATTAACTCCCTCCAGCCCGCCAGGTGTTCTGCAGGTGATCAAGGTGCTCTAATTAATCAAGGTGGAGGGAGGGAGGGAGAGACAGGTGTGTTGTCTTAGTTTCACAAGGGAGAGTGTGTGTGTGTGTGTGTGTGTGTGTGTGTGTGTGTGTGTGTGTGTGTGTGTGTGTGTGTTGCTTCTTCACCACCCAAACCCTCCTCCTCTTCCTTTTTTTTTCTTCCTTTTCTTTATTTTCATTCCTTTTTATTTCCTTTCCTCCTTCTCCTCCTCCTCCTCCTCACCATTATCATCATCATTATCATCATCATCATCATCACCATCATCACCATCTCACTGCCATTACATCACCACTACATCCTCACCACCACGTCAGATCATCACCACTAACCTTCCATCACCACTAACCTTCCACCCCATAACTCCACACCACCTCCACCACCACCACCACCACCACCATCAATGAACACACACCAGCTCACCAAACTAATCACCACTATCTTACCATCACCACCACCATCACCACCACTACCATCACCACTTCTTCCATCCCATCCACTTTGAAGGCGTCTCATTCAAACAAACAAACGAACAAACACGAACATTTAAAGAGAGAAAGAGAGAGAAAAAAAGGAAAGAAAAAAGTAACATAGACATTGAATGAAGGCAATGAAGAATGAAAGTAGATGATAAAGAAAAAAATAAGAGAGATAAAGTAGAGTAGAGAAAAATAACATAGACAGTGAATGAAGGGAAATAATAAAGACAGTAAATGATAATGAAAACGAGAAAACGGATAAGGAAAAAAAAACCGTTGATGAATAATGAATGAGGGAAAAAAAGCATAATTATGTTAGACTAATTAAACTAAAGTGCAAGTGGTATAAGTTTAAAGCTTTGTTACTAATGAATGAAAAATGAATTAAATGGACGAAAGGGAATGTAAATGAAGACAAGAATAAAGGAATAAGAAAATGAATAGCGGAATGAATGAATATAAAACAAAATGAATAAAAGGTTAAAAATGGAATGGTAAAAATGAATGAAATGGATGAAAATAAAGAGTTGGTGAATAAAAAGGGACAGTGAATGAGTGAACGAAACAAGTGAATAAAATGATGAAAAAAATGATGAAAACTGAAATAGATAAAGATGAGTTAATTAAAAAAAAAGAACTATGAATGAGTGAAATAATAAGTGAATAAATGAATACCTAAATGAATGAATAAATGAGATAGACAAGATGAATGAGAGTAATAAAGCAAAATGAGGTCAAACAAGGTA
Source organism: Eriocheir sinensis (assembly GCF_024679095.1). Classification (NCBI taxonomy): domain Eukaryota; kingdom Metazoa; phylum Arthropoda; class Malacostraca; order Decapoda; family Varunidae; genus Eriocheir; species Eriocheir sinensis. The sequence goes on along the minus strand of NC_066527.1, from coordinate 17,829,000 downwards.
AATTAAATGAGAGAGAGAGAGAGAGAGAGAGAGATGACCCCCCCGTTTCGCAGGAGGTATGAAGCGAAACGGGGCGGAATGAGACGAAACGGCGCGGCATGAACACATCACGTTTGGGACCAGTTTAAAACACGCTTAATAAAACAGAACCTCCATTGGCCCCCCCTTACAACCCCCCTCCCCCCTCCCCCCAGTTTCAAGACTCTTATCTCTTTACTATTCCTCCTCTTTTTATACCTCCTCCCCTCCTCTTCTCCATCCTTCCCCTCTTCTATTTCCTACCTCTCCCTTCTTCAACCCTCTCTATCATCTACTTCTTCTCCTCCTCTCTTTTCCAGCCAATCCCTTATCTTCCTTCCTTTCCTTCCCCTTTCTTAGTCTCTTTCCCTCCCTTTCACCCTCTTCTTCTTCACTTTCTCTCCTCCCCTTTCTTCCCCCTTCTTCCTCTCTTCCATTTCCTCCTCCTCCTCCCTTTTCCAGCCAATCCCTCACCTTTCTTCCTTTCCTTCACCTCTTCTTCCTTTTCCTTCATTCTTCTCCCTTTTCCTTCTTCCTTCACCTTCTCTCTCTCTCTCTCTCTCTCTCTCTCTCTCTCTCTCTCTCTCTCTCTCTCTCTCTCTCTCTCTCTCTCTCTCTCTCTCTCTCTCTCTCTCTCTCATCTCTCTCTCATCTCTTTTCCTCCTCCTCCTTCCTTCTCCTCCCTTCTCTCTTCCTCATTTCTTCCCCTTTTCTCCTCCTCCTTCCTCCTCCTCCTCTTCTCCTCCTTCTTCCTCCTCCTCCTCTTTCCTCTTCTTTCCTCCTTTCCTCCAGATTTCCTTGTTAACTGTCAATCTTTATTTCCTCCCTTCCTCTTCCTTTCTATCTCCTCCTCCTCCTCCTCCTCCTCCTCCTCTTCCTCCTCCTCCTCCTCCTCCTCCTCCTCCTCCTCCTCCTCCTCCTCTTCCTCCAAAGGTCACGTGATATTTTCGTACGATTCTCCATTAGTGTCGGAAAAGGAGGAGGGGGAGGAGGAGGAGAAAGAGGAGGAGGAGGGAAGTACGAGCAATGGGAGGTGATGGTTGAAGAGGAGGAGGAGGAGGAGGAGGAGGAACAAGAAGATGAGGAGGAGGAGGGAGGAAGAAAAAGTGAAAAAAAATGGGTAAAGTAGGAGAGAAGATAAGACATTAGAGAGAGAGAGAGAGAGAGAGAGAGAGAGAGAGAGAGAGAGAGAGAGAAAGGGGTATGAAAGTAAAGAATGAAAAAAAAACACGAGATAAAAGAATCGAGAAACGACTTGGAAAAAAAAAAACACAAAAAAGAAGATAAAGAAAAGGATAGAAAATGTGAGGCAAAAATGTGAAGTAAAAAGGAACAAAGAAGAACCAAGGAAAAAAAGTTAGAGATGAAAAGAAAAAGAAGAAAGAAAAATAGTAAGTTAAAAGGGAAGGGAATTAAGAAGATTAGAAAAAAAGGAAAAAAAGAGGGAATGATGAAGAGAAAAGAAAGAAAGATCGTGAAAGAAAAATCAGTATCAATGAGGGGAAGGAAAATATATCGAGAAACTGATTAGAGGAAGATGAAAGAAGAAAAAATGAAGGAGTAACTAGAATATAAAAATTAAATAAAAACAAAGAAAAAAAACAAAGAATCAATGAAAGAAATATGAGGAATAACCAAAATATATAAAAAAAACATTAGAGGAACATGAAAAAAATGAAGGAAAAACTAGAATATAAAATTAAAAACAAAGAGAGAAAACAAAGAAAAAAAAACATTAGAGGAACATGAAAAAAATGAAGGAAAAACTAGAATATAAAACTAAAAACAAAGAGAGAAAACAAAGGAAAAAAAACACATTAGAGGAACATGAAAAAAATGAAGGAAAAACTAGAATATAAAACTAAAAACCAAGAAAGAAAATAAAGAAAAAAAACATTAGAGGAAGATGAAAGAAAGTATAAAAATGGAGAAACTAAAACAAGCAAACAAATAAAACTAAGTAAGAAGCAAAACAAATAAACAAAGCAATATTAGGAGGAACCAAAACAATGATACAATTACAAACTAAAATGAATTACAAATAAAAATGGAACAACAGGAGTAACTTAAACATAAAGAAGTAAAAAAAAAAGTAAGTAAAAACAAATAAGTATATAAATAAATAAAATAATGTAGATAAAAGGAGTTACTTGAAATATAAAAAAAGTGAAAATAAATCCAGCAAGTAGAAATATGTTAAAAAAAAATAAGTAACTGGAAATAGAGAAAGAAAAGCATGCGACAATATTTACTCTTTCCCTCCTCCTCCTCCTCCTCCTCCTCCCCCTCCTCCTCCTCCTCCTCCTCCTCCTCCTCGGAAATAAAGTGGAGGTGAATATCAAGTACAAATGCATCCCAGGGCGCCACGGGGGACCGAGCAAGCGATCTCACAGGGGTGGGTGGGGAGGAGAGAGAGAGAGAGAGAGGACTGAGGTTACGTGAGAGGCAAAAGAGGATTGTAGGAGGGAGGAAAAAATTGAGAAGAGGAAAAGATGGAGGAAAATTTGAGAGGGGCAGACAGGTAGAGGGAGGAACATGGGAGGAAAATAGAAGAAAAGAAGGAAGACACGATGAAGAGAAGGTGCAGGAAAGAGTTGGGAAAGGGAGTGAAAGAAAGGAAGGGAAGGAGAAAGAGAAGTAAAAGAGAAAAAAAAGGAGGAAAAAGGGCATGAGGAAAAGAAAGAAAATACGAAAGAAGGAAAAAGGGACAAAAGAGAAAAAAGGGAGAGAGAAAAAGGAGGATAAAGAGAAGGAAGAAGGGAGGAAAAGGAATAATAATGAGAGGTAAGGAGGATAAGGAGAGGGAGGGAAAGAAGGAGAGGAGGAGGAGGAGGAAGAAGAGGAGGAGGAGGAGAAGGAGGAGATTCTTACTCTGATCTGCGAGATTTTTCCTCCGCG
>NC_066527.1:17783584-17821084 GCF_024679095.1 Eriocheir sinensis | reverse complement strand
TAACTCCTTTTCCTTTTATCTTCCTTTACTTTCATATCGTTTTCCTTCCTCTCTTTTCCTCCTTCCTTCTTTAAGTCTTTCCTTCCTTCCTTCTTTACCTTCCTTTTTGTTCTTTTTCTTTTCCTCCTTCAATTTCTCTCTTCCATCTTTCTTCCTCTTCCTTTCGTCTTCACTCCCCTTCTTTCCTCTTTTTTTCTGGTTATTTTATTTTATTCATCTTCCTTTCTCTTCTTTTCCTTCTCCATTCATTCTTTTTCCATATTTTCTTCACCTTCCCTTCCTTCTTTTTCTTCTCCCTTCATTCTTTTTCCATATTTTCCTCACCATCCTTTCCTTCTTTTCCTTCTCCCTTCATTCCTTTTCCATATTTTCCTCACCATCCTTTCCTTCTTTTCCTTCCTCCCTTCATTCCTTTTCCATATTTTCCACACCTTTGTCCCTCCTTATCCTAATCATCACCCTATTTTTCACCCTTCTCCCTATTTTTTTTTCTTTCCTCACCTCATCACTCTCTTCATCGTTCTTTATCACCCTATCTATCACCATTACTTCTCACCCTAGTCCCCCGTCACCCTGCCGTCACCCTAATCGTCCCCCTCTCCCGCAGGAACGAGTCCAGCTTCGTCACCCTGCAGCTCCTGGACAACGAGGGCCGCAGGGTGAAGGAGGCCGTGTTTGATCGACGTTACACCCTTAGAGCGGACATCTCACAGCCCGACAGTAAGTGTGTGAGGGGAGGCGGGATTAGGAGTGGAAGGGGGGGGGGGGGTGATAACCTAAGCAACAGAAAAAAAAAAAAAAACAAAGATGAAAAGATAATGAAACCAAAAACACAAAAGAGAAAAGCAAGAGATAAAAAAAGGAAAGTAACCAAGACAAATAATATAAAGAGTTAAGAGATAAAGATAGATATGAGAAAGGGATAGAGAGGAGAGGAAGAGGAGGAGGAGGAAGAGAAGGAGGAGGGGAGAATATAGCACAAACACGAAGTAATAAGAGAGAAGAGGAAGAGAGGGGAAGAGAGATATGAAGGGATTACTGTAAAGTGGAGGAAGGGAGAGGGAGGAAGGCAGACAGATGGGGAGGAAATGAGGAAGAAGGGAGAGAGAGAGGGAGGAAGGGAGGGAAGAGGAGAGAGAGAGGAAGGGAGAGAAGAGAGAATGGGAAGGCGTGAGAAAGATAAATTGAGGGATATACGGAGAGAGAGAGAGAGAGAGAGATTTTTCTTTCTCCAAATGGGAGAGAAAATATGGTACAAGAGGAGGGCGTGGAGGAGGTAAATTCGAGGAGGAGGAGGAGGAGGAGGAAATGAGAAAGCTGAATAACGAGAGAGTAAGAGGAAAGAAGCAGATGGCAAAGGAAGAGTGAGAGGAGGAAGAGGAAGAGGAGGAGGAGGAGGAGGAGGAGAGCTATCTGTGCTTCGATTTGCTATTTGTTTGTTTGTTTGTTTGTTTGTTGTTGTTGAATATTATAGTCACTAGAATGTTTTTTTTCCTTTTTCTCCTTTATTTCCTTCCTTTTTTTCTTCTATATTTCCTTTATTTCGCCTTCCTTTCTTTCGTATGTTTCTTTTCTTTCCTCCTATTATCCTATTTTTCCTTTTCTCACTTATTTTTATCACGTCTTTCCTTTACCTCTTTATTTTCCTCATTTCCCTTTTTTATAATTTTTTTCTTTACCTTTATTTATCATATTTTTTTCCGTATTTTCCTTTTTTTTTCTCTATCAACCTTTTTTAAATCCCTTCTTTAATTCTTTTTTTCATCTTTTCGTTTTCCTCATTTTCTTTTTTCTTCTTCTTCTTCTTCTTCTTCTTCTTCTTCTTCTTCTTCTTCTTCTTCTTCTTCTTCTTCTTCTTCTTCTTCTTCTTCTTCTTCTTCTTCTTCTTCTTCTTCTTCCTACTTGTCATCATTTCCTCCCTTCCACTTCCTCTTTTTAACTCCCTTTCTTTACTTCTTTTCTTCATCTTTTTGTCTTTCTCTTCTTCTTCTTTTTCCTCTTCTTTTTTTTTTTTCTTCTTCCTTGTCATCGTTTCCTCCCTTTCCTCCTTCTCTTCCTCCTTTTAATGTTCTTTTTCCTGTTTCTTTTTCCTCCACACTCATTAACTGTTTTTTCCTGTTTTATCATGTTCATTAAGGCTACATTCTCCTCCTCCTCCTCCTCCTCCTCCTCCTCCTCCTCCTCGACGCTACACAAACATACTCTCGGTCGAGGGCTTATTTTGTTAGTCATCGGGGTTCGAACTTGTGTCAATATAACCGTCTTGCCAACCTCCAGCCATTGCCAGGTTAGGAGGAGGAGGAGGAGGAGGAGGAGAGGGAATGGACGAAGATGGAGAAGGAAGAAGAGAGGAGGAGAAGGGGGACTAGGGGGAAGAGGAGAAGGAGGAGGAAGAAGGGAGGAAGTAGAAAGAGAAAAGGTGAAATTAGAGAAGAATGATGATGATGGTAATTTTTTTATAGATTTGGTGTTCACTTTAATATTTTTCTTTCCTTTTTTTTTATTTCCAAGAACCGACACTTTTTTTTTGCGTCGGTTCGTAATGATGATGATTATTATGATTTTTTTTTATTGATTTCCAGTTCAGTTTAATATTTTTCTTTATTTTTTTTATTTCCAAGAACCGACACTTATTTTTTTTTGCGTCGGTTCGTAACACTCTCGTTTGGACCTGATAAGACGTGTTTTTTTCATTTTTTTATTTGTATCTCATATCCTGGGAAAATTTATGTGTTGGAATACTTTTTTCCTTTTCCTTTTTTTTGTATTTTCCCTTTTTCATTTTTTTCTCTGTTGCAGATCGAAAGAAAATTAATACGGGTGAATCGCTTGTTTTTTTCCTTTTCTTCCTTTTTTTAATTTTCTTACCTTGTTTTTTTTCTTTCATGCAGCTCGAGAGGAAAGTAATGAGTATGAATGTCCTGTTTTTTTTTTTCTTTTCATTCTTTTCTTTTTCTTTTTCAATTTTTTTTCTTTGATTTATATTGAGTGTTAAAACCGGTGTAAATGAATCTTCTTTTTTCTATTCTGGAAATCGAGGAAAAAAATATGTACATGAATCTCCCTTTTTTCCTCTTTTTCTTTCTTTCCCTTTTTCTTTTCTGCAAATCGAGGAAAAATGTATGTACATGAATCTTCCTTTTTTTCCTCTTTTTCTTTCTTTCCACTTTCTTTTCTGCAAATCGAGGAAAAATATCTACATGAATCTTCCTTTTTTCCTCTTTCTTTTCATTTTCTTTTCTGCAAATCGAGGAAAAATATCTGTACATGAATCTTCCTTTTTTTTCCTCCTTCTTTCTTTTCCTTTTTCTTTTCTGCAAATTGAGGAAAAATTTATATATATGAATCTTCCTTTTTTCCTCTTTTTCAATTCTTCCTCTTTTCCTTTACTGCATATCAAGGAAAAATTATGTACATGAATCACTTGCTTTTTTTTCCTCTTTTTGCATCTTTTCCTTTTTTCTGCAGGTCAAGGGAAAAGTTCGTCAAATGAATCACTTACTTTTTCCCCTTTTTCCCCTTTTTTTCCCTTTATTCCCCGTTTCCAGTCTAGATTAATGTTGTTTTCAGTTTTTTTCCTTTTGTACTTTTCCTTTTTTTATTCAGATCGAGGGAAAGTTTCTGTACATGAATTACTTGTTTTTTCCCTTTTTCCTATTTTTTTTCCCTTATTGTCCATTTCCAGCCCAGATTAATGTAGTTTTCTGTTTTTTTTCCTTTTCCTTTTTTTATACAGAGCAATTGAAGATTTCGTCCAATGAATCACTTAATTTTTTCCTTTATTCTTTTTTTCTCCCTTATCGCCCATTTCCTGTCTAGATTAATGTCGTTTTCGGGATAATAACTTCCAGCAAAACTTTCTTCTCCCATCACAAAAAAGGGCACGTAGCAATATTTTTTTATACTCCGTTTTTATGATCTTTATTTTTTTATTCCAGTCGTGCTCTCAAACATATTTTTTTTATTTTTTTTATTTTGCAGTCTAAGTTTCAAATCTGTTTTTTTTGCTTGGAATTGAATCCGATAATATTTTTGCTTTCCAGATTAAAACTCCAGGCGTAGGATAGATTAAAAACAAAAGATAGCACTAAATTTCCATTCCATTTTTCGTTTTACAAATACATACATATTCCCGGATTAATTTCAGGCCAAGTTTTTCCTTCTGTTCGTTGATTTCGTGATATATGTGTTTGTGTTTTCGCTTGTCTGAGGGTTGAATGTTATCACTTGGTTGTATAGCGAAATTCACGTTTAATATTTCCAAGGTATTTCTAAGTAGGGAGGGAAGGGGGATTGGGAAAGGAGATGGAGGAGAGGGAGTGGGAGGAAGAGGAAATGAGGGAGTGAGGGAAAGGGAAGGAAATGGAGAGGAAGACGTAGAGGAAATTAGGGAGGAGGAAGAGGAAGGGAGGATAGGGAAGGAGATGGAGAGGAAGAAGGAAATGAGGGAGGAGGAAGAGGAAGGAAGGATAGGGAAGGAGATGGAGAGGAAGACGTAGAGGAAATGAGGGAGGAGGAAGAGGAAGGGAGGATAGGGAAGGAGATGGAGAGGAAGACGTAGATGAAATGAGGGAGGAGGAAGAGGAAGGGAGGATAGGGAAGGAGATGGAGAGGAAGACGTAGAGGAAATGAGGGAGTGAGGGAAGGGAAGGAGGGAAGGAATAACATGAGAGAGAGAGAGAGAGAGAGAGAGAGAGAGAGAGAGAGAGAGAGTAGTTAATCGATAGATATAGTACTTAAGTTTATAAATGTATTTTGATATGTAGATAAACTCATAGACGCAGTACTTATGATTTTAAAAGTAATACATGCACTTGAGTATTGATATAGCTAAGTCTTATTGATTAGTTAAGCGGGATAATATATTCCACCAAAAGTTTCTCCTCCCACCAATAAAAAAAGTCACGTAGCGATATATTTTTTTTATACTCAGTTTTTATCATCTGTATTTTGTGGTGCCTAAGTACTATATAGATGCACTTAATCTGGGCTTAATCTAGGCACTTCTCCTTCCGAAATTGACCTCTCTTTCGGCCACCTCTTTGGATTATTTTAAGGAGCAGCAAGTAGCGGGCTTTTTTTATTATTGTTTCCTTTTTTGTGCCCTTGAGCTGTCTCCTTTGTTGTAAAAAAAAAATATGTACTTAAGTGTTGTGATATAGTTAAAAATATATAGATTAGTGAAATATACATGAAAATAAGTCTATAAGGTATAATATTTAAGTTTATAGATTGAGTATTGAGCTTAGTTTAGTTATTTAGCTGTTCGTAGATTTAACACTTGAGTTTTTAGGGGCAATAGAAGGAGGAAAAGTGAGAGGGATTGAAGAGCGATTGGGAGATGAAGGGATGGAAGAAGAGTGGGAGAGAACAGTAGGGAGAGTGAAAGTGGAAGGGAGAGTGAGATGAGGAGGTGGGAGAGGATGAGAGATTATGAGAGTTGCTAAATTTATTGTTCCACTCAAGGTAATGTTTTATTTTCAAAGGAACTTATTTCAATACATCCTCAATTTTCACACACGTGCTTTCTTTTCCTGTCTTTTTCTTTCACCTCGAATCCCGAAATTGACTTCTCTTTCGGCCACTCCTCTCTTATCTTTTTTTTTTCCTATGAGCATTGAGTAGCGGGCTTTTTTTCATTATTGTTTTTTTTAAGCCCTTGAATTGTTTCCTTTGCTGTAAAAAAAATCATATTATTAGTTTTCACACCCAATTATTTTATTTTATTTTATTTCAGCTTCTCGTCCACGTTTATTACCCCGCATAATGATCAATTCACGTGACTTTTTATCCTTATTTTTTTCTTTCATCTCGCATCACATTACTAGTTTTCACACCCTATTATTTTATTTTATTTTATTTCAGCTTCTCGTCCACGTTTATTACCCCCCATAATAATCAATTCACGTGACTTTATGTCCACAGATGTATTTAATTATCTAATGCATGCCATAAATTCACTCTTTCACCCCCATTCCCCCCACTCCCCCTCCCTAAAAAAAATTCCCAGCATTATATTATTTACTTTTAATTAGCGTTCATGTGCCGCTGTAATACGCGTGTCACTCATGTTTATCTATAATTGTCCGCGGCGTTTATTTTCTCTATTTACGCTGAATCAACCTCTTTTTTTCGACCCTATAATTCGTGCCGGTTCTGCCCTCCCTGCGCTGTGCTGTGTTGGCCGCGGCTGTTCCTGTATAATTTATCCCCGAGAGCCGCTATCTGTCCTTTTATCTCCTCTGTTTCTGTGTTTTTTGCAGTCTCTGTTTGTTGTGTATTCGGTGAGATTGATGGGAAGGGAGGGAAGGGGAGGGTGGAGTGGTGAAAGGATGCTGGGGTAGGATGAAGTGAGGGGAAGGGAGGAAGGAGGGATAGGAGAGGAGAGGGAGGGAGGGCAAGGGGAGTGTTGTGTGGTGGAAGGTTGCTGGGGTGAGAGGGAGTGAGGGAAAGGGAGGAAGGAGGGATATGAGAGGAGATGGAGAGGGAGGAAAGAGAAGGTGATGGAGAGGGAGAAGGAATGAGGAAAGGAGAGAGAAAGAGGACCGAGAAAGGGGATGGAGAGGGAGAGGAACAGGAAATGAGGAGAAGAGAGAGGAGGGAAGGGAGGTAAAGATGGAAATAGGTAAGATAAAGGGAGGTGGAAGAGGGAAAGAAATGGATGGGTGTGGAAGGAAGGGGAAATGAGAGAGGAGGAGAAGGAAGGGAGGAAGAAAAAGATAATACAGAGAGAGAGGGGCAGGAAATGAAGAGGAAGGAGAGGAGGTAAAGATGGAAATAGGTAAGATAAAGGGAGGTGGAAGAGGGGAAAGAAATGGATGGGTGTGGAAGGAAGAGGAAATGAGAGAGGAGGGGAAGGAAGGGAGGAAGAAAAAGATAATACAGAGAGAGAGGGGCAGGAAATGAAGAGGAAGGAGAGGAGGGAAAGATGGAAACAGGTAAGATAAAGGGAGGTGGAAGAGGGGAAAGAAATGGATGGGTGTGGAAGGAAGAGGAAATGAGAGAGGAGGAGAAGGAAGGGAGGAAAGAAAAAGGCAATTCGGAGAGGGGAGGAAGGACAAATATTTTTTTTCTCCAGATTATATATATTATTTAACTTATTTTCATTGCTATTAACTTTTCTTAGATGACAAACATTGAATTGATACTCATAGCTGAAGAAAAAGCATAACATTACTTTTGACACAATGATTTGACCTATTCATTGATTTGACCCATTTTGTGACCCCCATTTGACCCATTGTTTTGACCATTTTGTGACCTCCATCCGACTCATTGTTTTGACCCATTTTGTGACCTCCATTTGACCCTTTGTTTTGACCCCCGTTTAACCTTTGACCTGCCTTCCAGACGCTCACAGCATGCGGGTCAAGAACTGCTTCAGCTTCGGGGAGCCAAACTACACAGTGCCGCTCACCGACGACCGCGGGTGAGTATGGGAGGCTTGGGGAGGGTGAGAGTGAGGGAGAGTGAGAGGGATTGAAGAGCGATTGGGAGAGGAAGGGATGGGAGAAGAGTGGGAGAGAACGGAAGGGAGAGTGAGATGAAAGGTGGGAGAGGATGAGAGGGATTATGAGACGAGTGGAGAGTTGATTTCAGAGTGGGAGAGAAAGAGAGGAGAGTGGGAGAGAACGAGAGGGAGTGGGAGAGAACGAGAAGAAAGTGGGAGAGAACGAGAGGGAGAGTGTGAGTGAGAGGAGAAGAGGGCTGGAGGAGTTAGTAGAGAGTGGATGGAAGGGAAGGAGAGTGGAAGGGAGAAATGGAAGAGAGTGGGAGAGAATGAAAAGGATGAAGAGGTGGAGGAGATGGGTGGAGAGAGAGAGAGAGAGAGAGAGAGAGATGTCACATCCTCCTCCTCCTCCTCCTCCTCCTCCTCCTACTCCTCCTAGTCCAATCAATCCTATTTCTCTTGTTTTGTTTCTTTCCCTTCCTTCATCCTATCTTCCTCATCTCTTCCTTTCATCTACACCTCCTCTTCCTCCTCCTCCTTCTCTTTTGTTTTCCTTCCTTCTATCCTCCCTATTTTTCCTTGTTCTCCCTTTTCAATTATTTTCCTCTAACGTTTCTTCATTCATTCCAACATTTTCTTCCTTTGCATTCTCCTCCTCCTCCTACTTCCTTCTCCTCCTTTCCCTTCCCCTCCTCCCTTCTTCCCTTCTCTCCCTTCCTCCCCCCCCTTCCCCATCTGGGTACGGCCAAACCTGATAAAGAAGACAAACAAGATAAACGAGTGATTAGGTTCCAGGTAGGGAGGGAGGGAAGAAGGGAGGGAGGAAGGGAAGGGAGGGGTGGATGGGAAAATAGGAGGAGGAAGCAAGGAAGAGGGAAAAAAAGAGGAAGGTGTGGGAAGAGGAGGGATAAAATTAGGAGGAGGAGGAGGAGGAGAAGGGAAAGTGAGAGGAGGAGGAATGAAAGGGAAAGAAGGTGAAAGAAAGGAAAGAGGGAGGAAGAAATAACCGAGAGAGAGAGAGAGAGAGAGAGAGAGAGAGAGTTGTTTGTTTGTTTGTCTTTCTATTTATATATCTGTCAATCAGTATTTTCATCATCATCATCATCATCATCATCATCATCATCATCATCAACCTGTCTATTCTTGGGGGTCGTGTTTCAAGTCTCGATATTACTTCATCACTCATTATTTCATCACTCATTTCTTCATTACTCATTACTTCCTAATTTCATAATTCCCACTTTCTGGTAAACATTCTCTCTCTAGGTCTTTTCAAATCACTTTCTTTGGGGTCTTTCTTTTTAAATCAATTGTTTCCCAGTCTGTTTCTCTTTTATTCTTTTGTGTCCATTTTTCATACTGTTTCCCGCGCATTGCCATTTCCCAGTCTGTGATATTTTGTCCATCTGTTCCCCTCTATCCTTCATACTGTTTCCCGAGCATTGCCTATCCCAGTCTGTCATATTTTGTCCATCTGTTCCCGTCTATCCTTCCTACTGTTTCCCGCGCATTGCCATATCCCAGTCTGTTATATTTTGTCCATCTGCTCCCCTCTATCCCATATCCCAGTCATTTTTTGTCCATATATTCCCCTCTATCCCTCTTTCCCGCGCATGCCCATATCCCAGTCTGTCATTTTTTGTCCATATGTTCCCCTCTGTCCTTCACACTGTTTCCCGAGCATTGCCATATCCCAGTCTGTCATTTTTTGTCCATCTGTTCCCCTCTATCCTTTATACTGTTTCAGAATCACTGCCTTATCCCAGTCCATCCATCTGTTCATACTCTTCCCCGAGCGTGACCATATCCCAGTCTGTCATATTTTGTCCATCTGTTCCCCTCTATCCTTCATACTGTTTCCCGAGCATTGCCATATCCCAGTCTGTCATATTTTGTCCATCTGTTCCCCTCTATCCTTCATACTCTTTCCCGCGCATTGCCATATCCCAGTCTGTCATTTTTTGTCCATATGTTCCATTCTATCCCTCTTTCCTGCGCATGCCCATATCCCAGTCTGTCATTTTTTGTCCATATGTTCTCCCTGTACTCTTTCCCAAGCGTGCCATATCCCAGTCTGCTATATTTTGTCCATCTGTTCCCCTCTGTCCTTTATACCGTTTCAGAATCACTGCCTTATCCCAGTCCATCCATCTGTTCATACTCTTTCCCGAGCGTGACCATATCCCAGTCTGTCATTTTTTGTCCATATGTTCCCCTCTATCCTTCATACTCTTTCCCGCGCATTGCCATATCCCAGTTTGTCATATTTTGTCCATTTGTTCCCCCCTGTACTCTTTCCCAAGCGTGGCCATATCCCGGTCTGTCATTCTTTTGTCCATCTGTTCTCCCCTGTACTCTTTCCCAAGCGTGGCCATATCCCAGTCTGTCATATTTTGTCCATTTGTTCCCCCCTGTACTCTTTCCCAAGCGTGGCCATATCCCAGTCTGTCATTCTTTTGTCCATCTGATGCCCTTTCTGGCTCATATTTCGTGACCTTTATTTACCATTTCCCAATCTGTCACTCAACCTCCCCTTTCTGGTTCTCTCTCCTTCATAACATTTCCTGCGCGCGTTGTCATTTCCCAGTCTGTCAGTCTTTTATTTTTTTTTGGTTCTATTTCCATATATTTTGACTATTGGGATTTTGCAGTCCGTCGCTCTGTTTGGCTCTTTGTTTTCCGTCTTCTTTCTTTCATAATATTGACTAAGTATTGCCATTTCAACTATCACTTTTTTTTTCATAGTTTATCCTCTTTCGTTCATACCATTTTCTGATTAGTCATTTTCTATTCCGTCTCTTTTTTTTGTTCATCTTTTGTCTTCTCTCTTGACCTTACTTTACCTTGCCTAACCTTTTTGTACCTTACCTTATCTTACCTTACCTTACTTTATCTTACCTCACCTTACCGTACCTTATCTTCCCTTCCCTTCCCTTCCTTTACCTTACCTTTCCTTACCTTACCTTACCTTGCCTTACCTTTTTGTACCTTACCTTACCTTATCTTACCTTACCTTACTTTACCTTACCTCACCTTACCGTCCCTTATCTTCCCTTCCCTTTCCTCCTTTTCCCTCCCTTCCCTTTCCTTCCCTTCCTTTCCACTCCCTTCCATTGCATTTTCTCACCTTTCTAACCCCTCTCTTTCCTTCCCTTCCCTTCCTTTCCCTTCCCTTCCTTTACCTTACCTTTCCTTAACTTACCTTACCTTGCCTTACCTTTTTGTACCTTACCTTACTTTACCTTACCTCACCTAATCTTCCCTTCCCTTTCCTCCTTTTCCCTCCCTTCCCTTCCTTTCCATTCCCTTCCATTGCATTTTCTTACCATTCTATCCCTCCTCTTCCTCCTCCACCTCTTTTGTCTTCTCTCTTCACTAGCCTGTATCTCCTCTTCCTCCTCCACCTCTTCTGTCTTCCTCTCTTTTTTTCCTTCTTTTATATTATTTCCTTACCTTTACAATTCCTTAGTCACTTTTTTTTCCATATTTTTGTCCTTTTTTCCTTTCTATACATTGCCATTCTCTATTTCCTTTCATTAATTTCCATCTCTTCTCTTTTTTTTCGTCCTCCTTTCCCTTTTTTCTTTCTTTAATATACTTTCTTTACTTTTCCAATTCCCTAGTCTCCTTTTCTCCATCTTTTTCTCCTTTTTTCCTGGTCATTCTTTATTTCCTTCTTCTATTAATCTCCATCTCCTCTCTTTGTTTCAGTATTTCTCTATGTCTTTCCTTTCATCAATCACTTTATTTTTCCGTGTGTGTGTGTGTGTGTGTGTGTGTGTGTGTGTGTGTGTGCTCATCAATCCATCTATCTCTCATCCCTCTCCTTCCATCTATCTCCATCTCCCTCATTTATCTCATGCATTAATCTCCTTTATTTGCCCTTCTCATTAATTTGCGTCTGTCTCACCTAATTCCACCTCCTCCTCCTTCTCCTCTTCCTCCTGATCCTCCTCCTCCTCCTCCTCTTCGTCTTCCCTTCACCTCCACTGTCAGTCTGTTACCTCCCCTGATATTACATTATCTTTCCTTCACTTCTCTTCCTTTGTCTTTCCTTTCCTTTATCTTACCTTACCTTACCTTACCTTACCTAACCTTGCCTTACTTTTTTGTACCTTACCTCATCTTACCTTACCTTACCTTACCTTGCCTTACCTTTTTGTACCTTACCTTATCTTACCTTACCTTACCTTACCTTACTTAACCTCACCTTACCGTACCTTATCTTCCCTTCCCTTCCCTTCCCTTTCCTCCCTTTCCCTCCCTTCCCTTTCCTTCCCTTTCTTTCCACTCCCTTCCATTGCAATTTCTTTCCTTTCTATCCCCTCTCATTTCTTCCCTTCCCTTCTATTACCCTATATTTCCTTTTTTTCATTTTACTATCCCTTTTCTTACCTTTCCTATCCTACCTTCCTTTCCTTCCCTTATCCTACCTCACCAACATCACCCCCTGACCCTCACCCCCTCACACCTGTCCCCCACCTCAACACCTCCTCCTCACCTGCTCACCTGTTCCCCTTGATTACAGGTGTCCGGCCGGCAGTCTGATCAGCCCCTTCGTGTACAATGAGACTGCGGGCACTGCCGAAGCCGTGCTGAGCCGAATGTTCCGCTTCCCCACCACCAACAGGGTCCACTTCCAATGCGACGTGCTTATCTGCAAAGGTGGGTGTTGGGGGAGGAGAGGAATGGGGAAGGGGGGAGAGGAAAGAGTGGGAGTAGGGAGGGGAGAAATGATGGGGAATGGGGAAAGTCAAGTGGGAAAGGGGAAGGGGAAATGGGATTGGGGAAGAGTGGGAAAGGGGGGAGAGGAAAGGGTGGGAGTAGGGAGGGGATTGGGGAAAGTAAGTGGGAAAGGGGAAGGGGAAATGGGATTGGGAAGGAGTGGGGAGGTATAATGGAAATTGGAATTATAGACGGGGAGTAGGGAGTGGGAATGGGGAAGAGTGGGAGTGATGGAAAAGGGGGATAGGGAGTGGGGGAGTGGGGAATGGAAGTGAGGAAGGAGAAGTGGGAAGGATGAATGGGAAGGGGGTGAGGAAGGAGGGAAGGAAAAAGATATGTGGGAACTGGGCTTTCATTAGGGACTGGGGATGTGTGAAGGTAGGTGAGTAAAGCAGGGAATAGATGGCGAATAAAAATGAAAGAGACTGAGAGAGGAGTGGTGAGGAGGACAGTTAAAGGAGCTTAAAGGAAAGGGAGGAAAAGTGTGAGGGAGTGGAGGGTCGGACCTTACTGGGAAAAGAGCAGTGTTTGAGTGTAGGTAACAGGTCTGACAGAAAGGTAGTAGGTCTCATTCCCAGAAGGCTTATTGATAGAAGCACTGAAGTTTTCATGATACCACTTTTAGCATTAGTCTGACCTCGTCTCGATTACACAGTGCAGTGCTGGTATAATTTTTCTGTAAGGGATATTGACAGATTAAAGGAGGGGAAAGGAAAGGGAGGAAACGTGTTTGAGGAGGATGTGTAAGGTTTGAAAGTAAGGTAAGAGTTCTCAATCCCAGAAGCCTTATTGATGGAAGCGCTGGAGTCATCCTGATATCAGCTTTAGCATTAGTCGGACCTCATCTCGATTACACAGTGCAGTGCTGGTCTAATTTTTTTTATAAGGGATATTAACGGATTAAGGAGAACTTGTAATGGAATGAAAAGAATGACAAAAAAGATAGTTAATGGGTTCAAATGCTTGGCTAATGAGGATATGAATGAGTTTATATTTGGATCCACTTGAGAAGTTATGAGTGCAAGGAGATGATTGAAGTATATAAGTGGATGAAGAGGTTTAAAGAGGGAGATCAGAAGTTGGAGATTAGATTAGATTAGAAGATTAGAGCAGTGAAAGAGAAAGTAGGAATTGTAGAAGTGATTTAAAGTTAGATCATTTTATAAGCAGAGGAAGAGCTTTAATGAGGGTGATATTGATAAGGATTTTAGCAGTGAAAGATTAACAGGGTGAAACTTACAACAGTGATTATAAGTTTGATAAATTTATAAGTAGATGAAGAGCTTTGGTTGACAAGGGTGTGTCAACAAAATTTAAGCACTGGAAGGCCGAATAGAAGGAGTGAATCTTTATGTAGTAGGCTTAAGTCCAATAAATTCAGAGTTTTGGACAGTGGCGAAGATCTTTTTTTTTAAATATGAAGAGAAAATCATTGAAAGTGAGAATAATTGGTTAGGTTAGGTTTACAGGAGTTGCCAAGGATAGGTCAACTTTCCTTTTGCATACTCGTTCTATTCTTGTTTAACTGTTTACTTGAAGATGATGGGAAAGAGAAGGGAAAGGAAGGGGAACAAGAGGATGGGAAAGGAGAATGGTGGGGTTACAGTATAGGACAGAAGAGGGGAAGAAAAGAGGAATGAGGGGGTTGTGGAAGGGGAATGAAGGGTAGGGAAGGGAAAGGGGAAGGATGGGGTTACAATATAGGACAGAGGAGGGGAAGAAAAGAGGAATGGGGGGGTTGTGGAAGGGGAATGAAGGGTAGGGAAGGGAAAGGGGAAGGATGGGGTTACAATATATACGACAGAGGAGGGGAAGAAAAGAGGAATGGGGGGGTTGTGGAAGGGGAATGAAGGGTAGGGAAGGGAAAAGGGAAGGATGAGGAAGCAAAGGGAGATAGGAAAGGGAGGAGGTAGGAAAGAATTGTGAATAGAAAAAGATTATGTTAGGGGAAGGTGACTTAATAAACGGTGTGTGTGTGTGTGTGTGTGTGTGTGTGTGTGTGTGTGTGTGTGTGTGTGTGTGTGTGTGTGTGTGTGTGTTTCCTGTGATTTGATTAAGCCCCAGTAAGGTTATTAGTCCTGTATGTTTTTTTTTTTTCTCTTCCTCTCTTTGTCGTTTTGCATGTAAATTTGTTTGTCTGTTTTGTGTGTGTGTGTGTGTGTGTGTGTGTGTGTGTGTGTGTGTGTGTGTGTGTGTGTGTGTGTGTGTGTGTGTGTGTTTGCTTTCTTCTTTATAAATGCATCTATCTATATTTATGTTCGTTTTTTTAATCATGTATGTATGTATGTATGTATCATGTATGTATGTATGTTTGTATGTATGTATGTGTATGTATGTTTTTTTATTGTCTTCATTTGCTTCCTATTCAAGTATTTTTTTCCTGACATTTTTTCCCTGATGCAGAGAAAAAAATGTCATCAGTAATTTCTTGATTAGTCATTAACTGCCTAATTGCCTTTACCTGACAGGCTGATGAAGGACCTCACTCACCTGGCCCTCCTCCTCCTCCTCCTGCTCCTCCTCTTCCTCCTCTTCCTCCTCCTCTTTCCTTTTTTCTTTCATAATTGTTTTTTTCGTTGTCTTTCTGCTATGGTTGCCCTGAGAGAGAGAGAGAGAGAGAGAGAGAGAGAGAGAGAGAGAGAGAGAGAGAGATTCATTAGAGTGAGAGTCGCTTTCTGGCGCTAAAATTCTGTTACCTGTTAGCAGATATTCCCTAACTCTCTCTCTCTCTCTCTCGCTTCGCAGTGTACCTTGTTTACTTGTTTATTAATTGTACTCTCTGTTACTTTCTTTTATCTTCCTTCCTTCCTTCCTTCCTTCCTTCCTTCCTCCCTTTCTTCCATCCTTCCTTCCTTCCTTTCAACATTTATATTTACTCCTTTCATTTCTCCAGCAACATTTCCTTTCCATTGTGTTCCTCCTCCTCCTCCTCCTCCTCCTCCTCCTCCTCCTCCTCCCACTTTTATCATATATTTCTAGTCCTACACTTCCGCATTTTGCTTTTACCACTTGTGATATGTCCTCCTCCTCCTCCTCCTCTTCCTCTTCCTCTTCCTCTTCCATGTTACTCACACCCACTTAGAGAGCCTTGCGCAAAGAGAGAGAGAGAGAGAGAGAGAGAGAGAGAGAGAGAGAGAGAGAGAGAGTTTTGTTTTCCTTCCCTCCGCTGTAAGTTTGAGTTGTGCTTTTCCTCTTTGTTTGTTTTTCCTTGTTTTCCTTGCTCTTGTTTTTCTTCCTCTTGTTCCTCTTCGTTTGTTTCAGAGGAATGTTTATTTTTTTTTATAACTTTTAGACCTGGAAGATTTTTTATTTATTTTTTTTTCTTTATTTACTTTTCTTATTCGTATTTTTTATTGTCTTAATTTTTTTTCTTTCGTTTGAGTCTTACTGTTATTGTTTTTTCTCATTTTCTTTTTTTCTCATTTTTTCTTTTTCCTTCCCCTATTTTTCTCTTTTTTCTTTCTTTTTCTTCTTCTTGTCTTCTTTCTTTTCTTTTTCTTCCTTTTTTAACCATATTGTTATTGCCTTTTTCTTGTTTTCTTTTCTCCCTTTTTCTCTTTATTTTGTCTTATTTTCCTTTTCTGTTATTCTTTTATTCCTCTTCCTTTAATTATTGCTTTTTCTTGTTTTCCTCTTTCTTTTTCTTCTCCATTTTTCTCTTTTCTTTATCCTTTTCTATTATTCTTCTGCCATTTATTAATATCATCTATATCTATTATTTCTGTTTAACTTTATTACTTTTATTAATATTTCAGTAAACAACAAAATATCTAAACGAATATTCTTGTTTTTTTCTTCTTCATTTCCAAGTAACATTTTTTTCGCCCCTACCACCTGAGTTTTTCTACCTTCCTACTTGAGTTAATTTGTCTGGCTCACCTGTGCGTCGTTAGGGAGGACAGGAAGGTGTACTAAGGTGTGTCAGGCTTGGGTGGAGGTAATTAAATTTGTTGGTAAGGTTGTTTTTCCTAGTTTTTTTACCTGTGTTTGTTCTACCTCGTTACATGACAACCTGCCTAGTCTTCTAAGTATCTGTATATGTGTATGTATGTGTCTACCTATCTCTATATTTTTATCTAACTTTTAATCGTTATCTATTTATCTACCTGTCTGTCGTTTTGGTTTGATGTTCATCTATTTATTTTCTAACTCCTTTTCTCATCTCTTGTTTTTCCTTCCTTTTCTTCTTCCAAATTCTTTCTCTTCCTCCTTCATCATTCCCTCCCTTTCTGTACTTATTCTTTCCCCTTTCATCCTCTTTTCCTCTTCCTTTCCCTTACATCTTCTTTCCCATCCCCTACCTCTCCTTATTCTGCCCCCTCTCTTCTTCCTCCCCTTCCTTTTCCATCCCTTTATTCCCTCCCCATCCCTTCCTTCCCTTCCTCTCCCCTCTCCCCTCTCCCCTCTCTACCTCCTTCTCTCCCTCCCTCTCACACCAACCTAACCATCCCCTTTCCCCTTCTCTTCCCAGGCCCGTGCGATGCAGAGCGATGTGCGGGCAGCCCAGAGCGCTTGACGGTGGTGCAGGGCCGCGCTCTCCCCGCCGATACCAACGCCGTGGAGGAGAAGAGCGGCCGAGTGCAGGCGACCACGACGGTGTATGTGGTGGAGCCTACGACCTTGGGTGAGTAGAGGTGGTGGTGGTGGTGGTGGATGAAGAAGAAGAAGAAAAAGGAGAAAAAGTAATAATAATGATAACAGTAATAGCAAGAAGATGAAGTAGATGACTAAGAAGAAGAAAAAGATGACTAAGAAGAAGTAGATTTTTTTTACAACAAAGGAGACAGCTCAAGGGCACAAAAAAAGGAAACAATAATAAAAAAGCCCTCAAACTCGCTGCTCCCAAAAATAATCCAAAGAGGTGGCCGAAAGAGAGGTCTATTTCGGGAGGAGAGGTGTCCAGATTAAGGTATATCAGTTAGAAGAGAATAAGAAGGAAGAGGAAAAAGAGGAGTTGGAAAAGGGGGAGGATGAGAAAGGGAAAACCAGAAGGAGAAATGACAGGAAAATGAGAGGAGATTATTTTAGCAGAGAGGAGAATAGAAGATAATGATGACGATGAGGGGGATGATGATGCGAAGGAGGAGGAAGAGAAGGGGAGGAAGGCGAGGAAAACCAGAGAGAGAGAGAGAGAGAGAATATATAGTTTTAGAGGAGAAAACACATCAGAATGAGGAAGAAGAGAAGGAGGAGGAGGAGGAGGAGGAGGAGGAAAGGGGCGAAGTAGGAAGACTAAGAAGAGGAAAACCAGGAGAAAGAGAAATGACAGAAAAAGGAGAAGAAAGAAGATAGATAGAGAAATACATAGATAGAAGGGGTTAGCGGAAAGAGAGAAGAGTGGGTGATGGAGAGAGAGGGGAGAGAGGGAGATAAGAGAAAAGAGGGAGGAGGGGGAGAGGGGATAGTGGGAGGGGAGATAGTGATAAACGAGGGAATGAAGGAAAAAGGAATAGTTAATGAAATATAACATGAAATATATGAAGAATAAATTTGAATACAGAAACGGAATAGAAGGAGGAGGAGGAGGAGGAGAAGAAGAAGGAGGAGGAGGAGGTAAAGCAACACGCATGAAAAGATACACAGGGAGATTGATAAAGGAAGAGAGGGAATGGAGGAGAGGAAATAGAAAGTGATGAAATGAGAATAAGAGGAAGGAAGAGAGAGGAAGGAAGACAAATTGCTTAAGAAAGGAAGGGAGAGATTTGTGGGAGGAAAGGTGGAGAGAGAGAGAGAGAGAGAGAGAGAGAGAGAGAGAGAGAGAAGAAAATACAAGTTGAGTTGAGAAAGATAATGTTTGTCTGTGAAGAGGAGGAGGAGGAGGAGGAGGAGGAGGAGGAGGAAAAAGAAGATGAAAGGAAGGGAGAAGAAGGAAGAAGAGGAGGAGGAGGAGGAAAGAAGAAAAAAAGTGGGTTAAGAAAATACTAGTGAGAATATTGAAGAATTGTTGAGAGAGAGAGAGAGTGTCTTCTATTTCCATCTGAAAGTGAAGGGAACATGAGAACAATTACATGGTATCCTTTTTCAATGGATCTAAAAAGAGGAGTAGAAGAAGAAGAAGAAGAAGAAGAAGAAGAAGAAGAAGAAAAAGGACAAAGGAGGAGGAAGTAGTGAGAAGAAAGGAAGAAAACAGCAAGAACGAAAACATGACGAAGATGATGATGATGACGAAGAAGAAGAAGAAGAAGAAGAAGAAGAAGAAGAAGAAGAAGAAGAAGAAGAAGAAGAAGAAAAACAAGAACAAGAACAAGAAATGGATGAGAAAGAAGGAATAGAAGAGAAAGGATAAGAAGACAAGAAAGATAAACATGGAAATAATATAGATAACAACAAAAGAAGAAGAAGAAAAGGAAAAAGAATGAAGCGAAGAAGAAAAGAGAAGACAAATGAAAAGAAAGAGGAAGGCAAAGAAAAGAGAAAAGAGGTATTAAGAAAACGAAAAACAAACAAAAATTAGAGAAGAAAACGCGAAAAAAAGGACGAAGAGAAGAATAAAGAAAAATGAAGAAAACAAAAGTGAAGAAAACATCAACCAGTCAAAGAGAAAGAAAAAAAGAAAAGAGAAGGACGAATAGCAGATGAGAACAACAACAACAGCAACAACAACAACAAGGTCCGAAAGTCGTATTAAGAGAAGAATATTTTACTAGGGGAAGAGAGAGAGAGAGAGAGAGAGAGAGAGAGAGAGAGGTTCTTGAAAGACTTATATTGCCATCAACTTAGTCATTCGGAATTCTTCCTCCTCCTCCTCCTCTTCCTCCTCCTCCTCCTCCTCCTCCTCCTCTTCCACCTCTTCTTCCTTCTCCGCCTCCTCCATCATTTCTACTCCGCCACTCTCACTAAGTCATCGTGGAGAAGAAGAGAGGGAGGAGGAGGAAGAAGAAGAAGAAGAAGAAGAAGAAGAAGAAGAAGAAGAAGAAGAAGAAGGAAAATTATGTGAAAAGGAGAAAAAGGAAGTTAGAGAGATGCAGACAGACAGATAGATAGATAGATAGAAAGATAGATAGATATATAAAAAGATAGATAAACAGATAAAATAGATAGGAAGAGAGAAGGAGGGAAAGAGGGGGCGGAGGGGGGCCATCAATATTTGAAGTGGGGGCAGGGTCAGAATCCCCCCCACCGCCCCTCTCGTGACCTTTTGACCTTCTGGGGACAAAGTTACCTGACCTGACCTGAAATTTGTGGGAGGGGAGGGGGGGAGGAGAGAGGAAGGGAAGGGAGAAGGGGGAAGGAAATTAAGAAGGTGAAAAAAAGAGAGGGAGAGAAAAGGAAGGAGGAGAGGAAAAGGGAAAAGGGGGGGAAAGGGAGAGAAGAAGGAAAGAAGGGGAGGAGGTAAGGAAAAAAAGGGAGGAAAAGAAAAAGGAAAGAGCAGGGAAGGAAATTTAGAGGAGGGGTAAAGAGGAGGAGGAGGAGAAGAGAAAGAAGGGAGAAAGAAAGAGAGAAAGAGGGAGGAAGTGGAGGAAAGGAAATTAGGTAGGAGGAAGGATGGAGGTAAAAAGGAAGGAAGGAGACATAGAAGAGGAAAGGAGGAGAGAGAGAGAGAGAGAGGAAAGGAAGAAGGAAGGAAAGGAAGGAAGGACAGGGAGAGAGAGAGAGAGAGCACAACGTTCTTATCTCCCTTTCCTCCTTCCTCCATTTATTTTCTTTTTACATATCATAGTATTTTCTTCTCCTCTTCTTCCTCCTCCTCCTCTTCTCATTCTCCTTCGCTTCCACTATCTCCTCGTCTATCTTCCTCCTTCCTCCTCCTTTCTTCTCCCTCCATTCTCCTCCTCCTCTTTATCTCCCTCATTCTCCTCCCTTTTATTCTCCCTCCACGACTGATAATTTCCCTCCGTCTTTGTTTACCCAGATGAAATGGAGGAACAATGCTCTCTCTCTCTCTCTCTCTCTCTCTCTCTCTCTCTCTCTCTCTCTCTCTCTCTCTCTCTCTCTCTCTCCTTCTTTCTCCTTTTTTCTTTCCTCCTTCCTTTCCTTTTTTCCTTTTTATTTTCCTTTTCCTTTTTCATCGTTTATATCTTCCTTCCTCTCTTCCTTTCTTCCTTTCTTCCTTCCTTCTTTCCTTTATTCTTTTCTCCACGTCTCTCACTCCCTTTCCTGTTTCTCCTATTCCCTTCTTCCATCATCCTTTTCCCTCCTCCTCCTCTTTCTGTTCTTCCCAAATCGTACCCTATCACTCCTCCTCCTCCTCCTCCTCCTCTTTTTCCTCCTCCTCCTCCCCCTCTTCTCTCTTCTCAACCTTCCCTCATCCCTATTCCATCTCCATACATATCACAACACCCTCCTCCTCCTCCTCCTCCTCCTCCTCCTCCTCCTCCTCCTCCTTTTTTCTTCTGCTCGCTCTGTCTCTTTGTTCTCTCTTACTTCTGTCTTTCTTTTCCTCTTCAATTTTTCTTTTTTATATTTTTTTCCTTTTCATTCTCTTCTCTTCTTCTTCCTCCTCTTCCTCCTCCTCCTCCTCCTCCTCCTCCTCTTAAATTTTGCTTCGCCTGTCCTTTTCGTACTCACATACCTCATTTTATCCTCCTCTTCCCTCCTCCTCCTCCTCCTCCTCCTCCTCCTCCTCCTCCTCCTCCTCCTCCTTTACCCTGATTTATTCATATCTTCCCGCCAATCCGCTCCGCCAATATTTTCCTCTATAGCAAAGGGGGAAAAAAAGTTAGGAAGGGAAAAAAGTATAGGCGTTCATATTTTTTTAGGCTTTTGAGGGGCGGCGGCGGTGTGGGTATGGAGGGTGTATTTTTTAACTTTTTTTTATTTATTTTTTGCTTTGTTTTAAAATGAGAGGAAGGAAATTAAATGATATGTGTAAGATATTTGCGTCTTCTTTTTTGACAATTTTTTGGTGTTTTCCTTTGTTTTCTTTTTGTTTTTCCTTATGATTTTTTTCTCTGACTCCTGTCTTTTTTCTTCTCTCAGTTTAGAATTAAAAAAAAAGAAAGTTAATGATATGTATAGTGAATTTGCTTTCTCTTTTTCTGACATTTTTGGGGGTTTTCTTCTTGTGTCTTTGTACATCACCTTTTTTATATATTTTTTTCATGGACTGCGTGAGGTTGGATAAATTCATGGATAGTGAGGTAAGGTTGGATTAGGCTTCCAGGAGCTGCCTTGTATAGACCAACCAGCCTCTTGCAGACTCCTTACGTTCTTATGTCCTTATTAAATAGACGGGGAAAGAGAAAAGAAATGAAGACAATGCTTTTCCTCCTCCTTTTTTCCATCTCCCACTTAAACCACCTCCTTCCTCTTCCTCATCCTCTTCTGCCTCCTCCTCATATCCTATTCCCTTTTCATTTTTTTCTTCTTTTCTTTCTCCTCCTTTACACCTCTTCTTTCTTTAACATTCCTCCTCCTCCTTCATCTTCTCTTATTCATCCTATCCTCCATCTCCTTACGTTCTTATGTTCTTATGTTCTAATAGGGTGAATGGATGAGTGAAACCGGTCAATCAATTTTTTAGGTTTGTGCAATAACGAGATATATGATTAATTGGTTACGAGATAGATTAATGACTGTTATATAGAGATAGGGAATGAAGGTGAGCAGATAGTTATAATGGATGAATGGAGCAAACTAATGGGTCATGGTCGTTAAATTAGGGATGGAAGATTTTGAATGGAGGAAAGACAGATTAATGGAGTGTGGAGGAAATAGGGAAATAATGAGGTACAAATAGATTAATGGTTGAATGGAACATATTAATAAGACATGCCTCAATTGATGTTTCTCTCTCTCTCTCTCTCTCTCTCTCTCTCTCTCTCTCTCTCTCTCTCTCTCTCTCTCTCTCTCTCTCTCTCTCTCTCTCTCTCTCTCTCTCTCTCTCAATTTGCCCCGAGAACTTAATATAATAACGAATGTTGCTACACTCCATTTGCGAGAGAGAGAGAGAGAGAGAGAGAGATTCATTGTGACATTTCTACCTATCTTTGTTTGTGTGTGTGTGTGTGTGTGTGTGTATATACATGGATGAATGGACTAATGTATGTGTATGTATGTTTGTATGTTTTATTGAGAGAGAGAGAGAGAGAGAGAGAGCTTATTACATTTTTTATTATTCCTGTTCGTGTGTTTGTCTGTACCTTTCCGAGAGGGGCGGCGCACCTGTGTTTTTAGTACCGCTGTTTACTTACCTGGGCAGAATATTGTGTTTCGCCCCCTTGTCATTTTCCTTCTTTTTTTCTTCTTTTTTTAATTTAACTTTTCTGGTGGATGGGGTTGATATTTGGTTGGCTGTTTTTCTGACCTTGTTTTTGTGTTTTAATGTTTTTTTTCTCCTTTTTTTTCTTACGATTAGAAGTCTAGATATCTATTTTTTCCTTTATTTTTTTTTCTTTGCTTATTTTCTTTTTGGTTTTTCTTTTTCTTTTTTCTCTTTATTTTTTTGGCTTGGTTTTGGTGTCTTCCTTTTTTTTCTTCCTTATGTTTAGTAGTTTCGCTTTTTCCTTTATTTTCTTCTTTTTCATATATATCTTTTTCTTTTTCTATTTTCTTTTCTTCCTCTTCTCTGCTTAGTTTCTTTTTGGTTTTGACTTTTCTTGTTTTCTTCTTCTTTTCTTGACCGTTTTTTTGTTTAAATCTTTTTCTTCTTTTCCTTATGATTAGAAGTCAGATCTTTTCTTTATTTTTCTTCTTTATATATTTTACTTTTTTCTTTTTTTATTAATTTTTTCTTTAATTATTTTCTGTTTTGTTTTTCTTTTCTCTTCTCCGTCAACATCCTCAGCTCTACCTCCTCCTCCTCCTCCTCCTCCTCCTCCTCCTCCTCCTCCTTCCATTAACTAATATACTCATCACAATCTTCCCAACCTCATTTCCTTCCTTTATTTGTCTTCCCTTCATATTTTTCCTCCCCTTTCTCCCCCCCCCTTCCCTCCCTTCCCTCCCTTCCCTCTCTCTCCCTCCCCCCTCCACCAGTATCTCTATTTTTCCTCCCCTATCGTACCTACATGTTCCTCCCTCCTCCTCCCTTATTCCTCCTCTTCCTCCTCCTTCTCTTCCTCCTCCTCCTCTTCCTCCTCCTCCTCCTCCTCCAGCATCATTGTCAACAGCATCACTTTTCATACCCTGTCTCATCTCCCATCTTCCCATCTTTCTTTTTTTGTTCCTTTTTCTTTCGTTTGTCCTGGTAACCCCTTCTTCCCTTTTTTCTTTTCTCTTCTTTTCTTTATCTTTTGCTTTCTTTATCTGCTTCCATCTTCTTCCCTTTTCTCATTTTATCTTTTTTAACTGTCTTTTTCTTCTCTTTACGTTCTTTTTCTTTCTTTTTAATCAATCTTTGTCAGTCTTCTCCTTCCCATTCCTATCCTCTTATTCCCTCCTCTCTCTTCCCATCTTTATCTTCTCCTCCTTTTTACATAACATTTTCCTCCTCTTCTCTTCCCTTCTCCCCATCCCCTTCTTCCCTTCTTTCTCTCTCTTCTCCTTTACGTAACCTTTCTCCTCTCCTCTTCTCCTCTTCCCCTTTTCTTCACCATTGTCTTTCACGTCTTCCCATTTACGAACAACATTATCCTTCCGTCTCATCCCCTCTTCCTTCCTCCTCCTCCTCCTCCTCCTCCCAAACACCCCAGAGCTTGTAGATAAGACACACGCACTCCAAGGCAATCCCTGAGAGAGAGAGAGAGAGAGAGAGAGAGAGAGAGAGAGAGAGAGAGAGAGAGACCCTCCACTAATAGCCTTCTCTGATACACACCTTATCACACACCTCCATTAATCCAAAAGTAATGATCCAGGTGAGAGGAGGAGGAGGAGGAGGAGGAGGAGGAGGAGGAGGAGGAGGAGGAGGGAGTAAATTAGAAGTACCTACGTAAAGAAATTGAAGATGCACATAAGAGGAGGAAGAAGAGGAGGAGGAGGAGGATTAAAAGAAATGAAATGGAGGAAAAAAAATAAAAGATTGAGAAGAAGAAAAAGAAGAAGGAGGAAGAGGACGTAGAAGAGGAGAAGGAGGGGGTGGAGAAGTAGAAGGAGGAGGAGGAGGAGGAGGAGGAGGGTTAAAATTGGACAAATTTTAAACGAAAGGCAAAATAAAGTAATGGATTTAAATGGAATGATGTAATTGAGATGGAATGAGAAAAAAAAAGAACACGAAAAAATGGTTAGAAAGGAAAGAGGGATGGAGAAAAAGGGAAAGAAAAGGGAATAAAAGGAGTGGTGAGAGTAAAAAGGGATAAAGTTAAAGAGGAAAGGGAGAGGGAGGTAAAGAAGGAAGGGGAAGACTACAAAAAAGATGAAATAAGGTAAGGAGGAAAGAGAAATAAAGGAGAAATATAAGGAAAATAGAAAGGATAAAGAAAAGAGCATATAGGAGTGTAAATAGCGAAAAGGAAGAGGATGATATGAGAAAGAAAATGAGAAAAGAAGAAAGAGAATTATTAAAAGATGATGGAAGAAGAAAGAGAGGAAAAGGAAAACTGGAATAAAGGAAGAAAGGAATTAATTAAAGACTGATGAGTGGATGGAGGGAGGGAGGGAGACAAGAAGGAAAGAAGGGTGGATTGGAGGGAAGGGAGGGAGGAGAGAAAGGGGAGGGTGGGAGGGAGAGAGGGAAGAAAAAATCCGATACACAGCTAATCAGAGACACATTAATCTATACTTGAGAGAGAGAGAGAGAATCTAGTCATCACCCCAAATCCATCTCTCTCTCTCTCTCTCCCCACTCTTATTTGTCCTTTTTTTTCCTCCCCTTACCCCTCCATTCCCTCCCTTCCCCCTCATTACCAAACTCTTCTTCCCTCTCATCCCTCTTTTATGCCTTTCTTCCTTTCTCCATCATCTCGGTTGTTCTGTTTTCCTTTTCTTCTCTCTCTCTCTCTCTCTCTCTCTCTCACCACTCCACTCTCTCCCACATCTTTCTACCTTTCTTTTTCCTCTCATTTATTAACTTTCTTTCCTTTTCTTTCCCCGTTATGCCTTTTCTCTCTTCCCTCTCGCCATCCCACTCTTCCTCTCTTTCCCTCCCTCTCATTCCCCACTCACTCATCATCCCACTGTATCGATTTTTCTCCTCTTTACTTGCGTTTTCTTCTCTTTCTTCCTCTTTCCTCTTTTCTCTGTTCTTCTCCCTCTTCCATCTCATCCCCCACTCACCCCTCTCATTCCCCACTCACTCATCATCCCACTGTACCCGTTTTTCTCCTTTTTACTTGCGGTTTTCTTCTCTTTTTTTTCTTTCCTTCATTCTTCTTCCCTATCTTCCATCTCAGCCCACTTATCCTTCCTCTCCCTCCCTTTCTTCCATCTTACCCCACTTATCCTCCCTCTCCCTCCCTTTCTTCCATCTCAGCCCACTTATCCTCCCTCTCCCTCCCTTTCTTCCATCTCAGCCCACTTATCCTTCCTCTCCCTCCCTTTCTTCCATCTTACCCCACTTATCCTTCCTCTCCCTCCTTTTCTTCCGTCTCACCCCATTACTCCCCACACTCATCCTCCCCCCTCTCCCCCCCAGGCCTGACGGAGTGTGAGTGGTACCCGCCGTGGCTGTGGATCCTGTGCATCGTGTTGGCCGTGCTCTTCGTTATCATGATGATCATTAATATCTTCCTCTGCTCCGCCATGACCTGCTCCTGCACCAAGAGCGAGGTCATCGAGAAGGAGCCGTCCATTATCGAGGAGTATGACCCCTACCGCTCCTGGCACGGCTCGCAGTACGGGTCAAGGTGCGTGATCATCGTCATCATTAGTCATCGGTCATCAGTAGGGTCATAGTTCATCATTAGAGGTCACCAGTCATTACTAAGAGGTCAAAAGCTGTCATTTTGAGGTGATCAGTCATCAGTAAGGTCATCAGTTATCAATAGGGGTCATCAGTCATCAGTAGGGGTCATTAGTTAGCAATAGGGGTCATTAGTTATCAATAGGGGTCATGAGTCATCAGTAGGGGTCATCAGTTATCAATAGGGGTCATCAGTCATCAGTAGGGGTCATCAGTTATCAATAGGGGTCATCAGTTATCAATAGGGGTCATCAGTTATCAATAGGGGTCATCAGTTATCAATAGGGGTCATCAGTCATCAGTAGGGGTCATCATCATCATCAATAGTCGTCAGTCATCAGAGGTCATCATTCGTCCTAATCATTATCATTCATCACGGTCAAGGTCATACTCCTGTCATCGTCAGAGTATTTTCCTTGGCAGGTCAAATTAGGTCAAGTCATCCGGTTATGTATTGATTTTTCTATCAATGATTTGATTTGTTAATTATTGGCTTGTTTTGTTTGTTCAGGTATTTGTATTTTTTTTTATCTATCCATCTATCTATCTATGTATCTATATATATTTATCTATCTCTTTATCTATATCTACATTTATTAATCTATCTATCCATCTATCTATCTATGTATCTATATCAGTTATCTATCTCTTTATCTATATCTACATATATTAATTATCTACATCTATCTATCTATCCATCCATCTATCTATCTATCTATCTATCTATACATTTATTTATCTATCTATATCTACATCTACATTTATTTATCTATCTATCTATCAATATCTACATTTATCTATCTATCTATGTATTTATATCTACATTTATTTGTATATCTATCTACCTATATCTACATTTATTTATCTATCTATATATCTATATCTACATTCATTTATCTATCTATCTACCTATATCTACATGTATTTATCTATCTATCTATCTATCTATCTATATCAACATTTATTTATCTATCTATATATCTATATCTACATCTATTTATATATCTACATATCTATATCTACATTTATTTATTTATCCATCTATCTATATCTACATTTATTTATTTATCTATCCATCTATCTATCTATCTTTAATGGCTGTCTATATATATTTTTTCATTGTTCAGTTCATGATTTTTTTTGTCCTTTTACTTTTGCCTTCTTTTATTCCTCCGCTTTCTCTTCTCTTCCCTTTTTCTTGTATTGATATTTTGCACATTGTTATTTCGCACTTTTTCATCTCTTTTCGTCTTTACTTCTCTTTTTCTCTTTTTTTCTACTTAATTTTGGATGAACGAAAAAAAAAAAAGGGTTTACTCACACGATACACGTTTTTTTCTTCAGTATTTCTTCTTGATATTTCTCTTCTGCTCTCTTTTTCTTCCTCTTCCCTCTTCGCTTTTTCTCTCCTTTTTTTTTTTTTTTTTGGTTGAATTTTATTGTCCACAAATTGTGTTCGCCGCCTCAGTATTCCATTCTCTTCTCTATTTCTCCTTTTTCATCTCTCTCTCTCTCTCTCTCTCTCTCTCTCTCTCTCTCTCTCTCTCTCTCTCTCTCTCTCTCTCTCTCTCTCTCTCTCTCTCTCTCTCTCTCTCTCTCTCATCGTTTTTTGAGAGTAACATTTATCAGTCCTTTCTTTTTCTCTCCCTCCTCTCTCCCTCTCTTTATTTCCTTACCTTTTGTCTCCCTTTCTCTCTCTCTCTCCCTTCTATCTCCCACTCTCTCCCTTCACTCTCCCTTTTTCTCTCCCTTCTTCGTGTTTTTCTCTCTCTCCCTCCTTTCGTAATCTCATTCCCTCCCTCTTTTCTTCTTCTCTCTTTCTTCCTCTCTCCTGTCTGTCCCTCTCTTTCTCTCCCTGTCCCCTGTCTTCCTCTCCTCTCTCCCTCCCTTCTCTCTCTCTCTCTCTCTCTCTCTCTCTCTCTCTCTCTCTCTCTCTCTCTCTCTCTCTCTCTCTCTCTCTCTCTCTCTCTCTCTCTCTCTCTCTCTCTCTCTCTCTCTCACGTTTTGCACCTGTCGGAAAAGAAAGCTTGGGAGTTAGATATTTTTTTTCTTTCTTTCTTTATTCTTTTGCCTTTCGCTTCACATTTCTCTGCATTCTTTTTTTTTTTTTTTGAGTGGTTGATTCTTCCCTCCTCTTTCTTATTCCTTCGTTTTGTTGTCTGTTCTCTGTCTTTGTTCTTGTATTTTTTTTCTTTTTTTCAACATTTTTTTTCGTTTTCCAAATTTACTCTTTTTTTCTTGTTCCAGTTCTTCCTGTTCTTGTTCTTGTTCTTTTTGTTCTTGTTCGTGTGCTCTTCCTCCTCCTCCTCCTCCTCCTCCTCCTCCTCCTCCTCCTCCTCTTCCTCATTTCCTATTCCAGTAGAAGGCACAGTACGAATTTCTCTCTCTCTCTCTCTCTCTCTCTCTCTCTCTCTCTCTCTCTCTCTCTCTCTCTCTCTCTCTCTCTCTCTCTCTCTCTCTCTCTCTCTCTCTCTCTCTCATACCTGTAATTACCTTAGTACAGATTTAGGTCAGAGTGGACAGCTTGCCTTCTCTTTCCTTTCCTTCCTTCCTCCCTCCTTCCCTCCCTCCCTCTCTCCCTCTCTTTCTCTCCCCCTCTTTTCTCCATCCCTCCTATTCTCATAATCCACTTCTTCAATTATGTTTCCTCCTCCACTTCTGTCTACCTCCCTACTTCCTCCACCTCCACTTCCTCCTCCTCCTCACCTCTTTTTTCCTTTCTTCCTCTTTTCCTCCTTTGCAGTCTTTTCTACTCATTCTCCTCCCCCTCCTTCTCCTCCTTTTCATCTTTCCTTCCTTCCATCTTTTCTTTCTTTTCTCCAATTCTTTTCTCACAATTCCTCTCCTCTCCCTCCTTCAGATTTTCTCTCCCCTCGCACCTTTCCCTTCTTCTTCCCCTCTTCCCTCTTCTGTTATCCTCTCCCTTTCATCTTTCCTATTCGTCCTCACGCCTCCCCTCGCCTCTTCATCTCACTTCATCTGCTCTTCCTCCTCTCTCCACTCCCCTCTTCTTTCCTCTTCATTCTCCTTCATTTGTTCTTCCCTTCTCTGTTTGTCTTTTCTCTTTTCTCTTCCTCTTTCTCTCTCCCTCGTCTTCTCTCTCCCTCGTCTTCTCTCTCTCTCGTCTTCTCTCTCTCTCTCTCTCTCTCTCTCTCTCTCTCTCTCTCTCTCTCTCTCTCTCTCTCTCTCTCTCTCTCTCTCTGTTTTAAATGTTTGTCAGGGATATTTTTTTTATCTTCCCCTCTCTTCTCTTTTTTCCTCTCCACTTCTTTTCTTCTCTTCTTTCTCTACGACTTATCTTTCATTTCTCTTCTGTTTTCTTTTGTATTTTCAGTTTCGTTTTTTTCATATTTTTCATTTTCTTTTGCCTTTCTTTCTTTTTCTTAATTCCTTTCTTTCTTATTCTTTTCATATTGCGTCTTCTTTTCTTGCGTTTTCTTCATTCCCATTTTCTTTTCTCGTTATTATCTGTCTTACCCTTCACCCCTACCCTCATCTTTATCATTATTTTCCCCTTCTTCTCTCTCTTTCTCACTCTTAAATGAAATGAGGAAAAGGAGAGTGGGAACAGAAAGAAAATACACAATAATTGAAAACAAAAAAATTACAAAAAGGGTTGAAAGAGGAAAAAAACACAACAGACAGGAAAGAGTCGCAGTGTGAAATGTAGAAGAGAAGGAAAAAGAGAAGTAGAAGAGAAGTTTTAATTTGTGTGAGTTGTTTGAGAGAGGAGAGATAAAGAATGTCTGGTGTCTGAGAGGAGAGAGAAGAGGTAGAAAAGAGAAAAGAAGAAAAGAGAGAGAAAGAGAGAGGCATCAGGACATGAGTAGTATGAAAGATAAAAAAAAAAAGAGAGTAGAAGAGAGAAGAGACAGTCTCCTTCTCCTCTTCCTCCTCCGTTTCATATATTTCTCTTTCTTCCTCTTTTCTTCCTTTACAATCTCCTCTTCTCCTCCTCTTCCTCTTCTCTTCCTCTACAAGAAAAAGAAGAGAAAAGGGATGTAGTGTAAGTAATGTGTGTGTGTGTGTGTGTGAGAGAGAGAGAGAGAGAGAGAGAGAGAGAGAGAGAGAGAGAGAGAGAGAGAGAGAGAAGAGAAGGGAGAAGAGAAGAGAGAAAATCATTTAGTGTGAGTGTGAAAAAAGAACAGAAAACCGAGATTGTGTGTGTGTGTGTGTGTGTGTGTGTGTGTGTGTGTGTGTGTGTGTGTGTGTGTGTGTGTGTCGGGGTGTTCACGGGTTATTCAGTATGGCCGCCCTGCCTCTGATGGTCTAGACGTCGACTTAATAATAGATGCAGGGACGACCAGGCTTGACTCCACCTGCCTTTATCTTGCCTTACCTTTCCCTACTTTAACTTACTTTATATTGCCCTGTCTTACCTTATTCCACCTTACACTACCTTACCCTGTCATTTTACCTCACTATACTTCAACCTATCTTTCGTTGCCTTACCTTTCCTTACCTTACCTTACCTTACCTTTCCTTTCCTTTCCTTACCTTACCCTACCTTACCTTACCTTATCTTACCTTACCTTTCCTTTCCTTTCCTTTCCTTACCTTACCTTACCTTACCTTACCTTACCTTACCTTACCTTACCTTTCCTTTCCTTTCCTTTCCTTACCTTACCTTACCTTACCTTACCTTACCTTACCTTACCTTACCTTACCTTTCCTTTCCTTTCCTTTCCTTACCTTACCCTACCTTACCTTACCTTATCTTACCTTTTCCTTACTTTATCTTACCTTATATTGCCCTGTTTTACCTTATTCCACCTTACACTACCTTACCTTGTCATTTTACCCTACTGTACTTCAACCTATCTTTCGTTTCCTTACCTTACCTTACCTTACCTTACCTTACCTTACTTTACCTTACCTTAGCTTACTTTACCTTACCTTACCTTTCCTTATATTGCCATAGCTCATTGTACCTAATCTTTTCATACCTTACCTTAACTTACCTTACCTTACCTTTCCTTACCTATCATTATATTGCCTTAGCTCATTTTAACTTATCTTTTCTTACCTTGCTTTACTTTACCTGATCTTGCCATATCTTACTTTATATTATCTTTCCTTATCTTTCCTCTCCTTAGCTTACTTTACTTTACCTTGTCTTTCCTTACCTTACTTAACCATATCATTCCTTTCTTAACATACTTTATCTTGGCTTACCTTGACCCACCTTACCTTCAATTCCCTTCCCTTCCGTTTCCCGTCCCTGCCATTGATTTCCCTTCCCTTGCCTTTCCTTCACTTCACCTTAATTTCCTTCATTACCTTACCTTACCTTACCATACCTTACCTTCCTTTATTTCTCGCTTCCTTACAGTCATTGATACTTGAATAATTATGAGAACCAGCCTTGACCTTCCCCTCTTTCCCCTTCCCTTCATTTTTCTTTCATTCCCTCCCTTCCTCCTCCTTCCCTTCCCTTGCTTTTTCTTCACTTCAATTTCCTTCCCCTCATATCCCTTACCTGACCTTACCTTACCTTCCCTTCCCTTCCATCACCTTACCTTACCTTACCTTTCCTTACTTTCCCTTCCCTTACCTTCCGTTCCCTACTCTTCTCTTCATTTCCTTTCCCTTCCTCCCCATCCCTTACCTGACCTTACCTTCCCTTCCCTTCCATCACCTTACCTTACCTTACCTTACTTTCTCATCCCTTACCTTCCCTTCCCTCCTCTTCTCTTCAGCTCCTTTCCCTTCCTCCCCATCCCTTATCTGACCTTACCTAACCTTACCTTTACCTGACCTTATCTCACCTTGCCTTTCCTTTCCTTGCCTCCTCCCATATTTTAATACCAAATGGAGGGACGAAAGGGAGGAGAATTTTTTTTACCTTATTTTCTGTTTATTCTCTTCCTCCTCCTCTTCCCCTCCTCCTCTGTTTCCCTTGTTCGTGTTGTATCTCGCCTTCCTCCTCCTCCTCCTCCTCCTCCTCCTCCTCCATTTAGTAATTAATTTTGCGCAATATTCCTATTCGTCCTTGTATGTGTTTGTGTGTGTGTGTGTGTGTGTGTGTGTGTGTGTGTGTGTGTGTGTGTGTGTGTGTGTGTGTGTGTGTATTGAATGGAGGCAGAGATAGACGTACATATATAGATAGAGAAATAAAACGAGAGAGAGAGAGAGAGAGAGAGAGAGAGAGAGAGAGAGAGAGAGAGATTGATAGCTGAGATTTGTGCTGTAAACTCATTCATGTGACCCAGAAAGGGGAGGAGGAGGAGGAGAAGAGGAGGAGGAGGAGGAGGTATTGAATCCTTCCTTCAGTGATTGACGGATGCTGTGAAGAAGGGGAGAACGAAGAGAGAGAGAGAGAGAGAGAGAGAGAGAGAGAGAGATGAGTAGGAATGTAGGAGAGAAGGAGGAAGGGGAAAAGTGAAGTAAGGAGAGAATGAAAGAGGGAGGGAAGGAGGAGGAGAGAGAGGGAGAGCGAGAGAGTGTAGGAGAGAGGTAGGGAGGAAAGGGAGAGTGAAGAAGGGAGAGAAGGAGAGAAGAAGGGAAGAAGGGTGGAAGGAATGTTACCATCTGTGTGAGATATTGAGAGAGAGAGAGAGAGAGAGACCTTCGAAGTGTGTATCTCTGCTTTATTCTTCCATCTTACTCCAGAAGTGTTTAATTGCTCCACATTTGTCTGTCTGTCTGTTACCTTTAAGTCCACTTGTATATTTCTCCACTCACTCCATTTCCTTCACTCCAACACTTCAATTCAAAACACACACCTGATACTCCAACTCCACTCCCGGTTTCTCCACTCTCTGTTTTCACCCACTCCACAACTGTTCCCTTCACTCCATCAATGTTTTTCCTTTGCCAGTTTTCACTCCACACACTTTTAATCAAGACAGACACCTGCCACTCCTTTCCACTCCCTGTTTTTTCTCTTTACTCATATTTTTCGTCCACTCTATTCCACTCCACTTTTATAACTCCTGTTCCCTAGTCACCCACCTTTCCCCTTTCACTCCCATTCTCGTCACCTCAAACACCTCCTCCACTCCACTCCATCGTTACTCCCATTCCAGTCAATAATCACCCACCTTTCCCTTTCCACTCCAGGTACTCCCTCAACGGCAAGGGCTACACATCCGGCGCCTCAACACTCAACTCCGCCCGCTCCGTCTCGTCCCACTCCGACCACTACGTAGCCGTCCACTCCCGCCCCAACTCCCGCTACTCCGGCCACCACTCCCTCAAGCACGAGCGGCCCCACCACCACCACCACTCCCGCGGGCCCCCCTCCACCACGGGCAGCCACTACTCCGGGAAATACTAATGGAGCTGACTGGTTGTGGGAGTGATGTGGAGTAAATGGAGAGAAAGAGAGAGAGATACAAAGAGAAACAGAGAGAGGGAGAGAGAGAACAGTTTTTTTTTATACTCCTATCAAGAGTGAATGTAAAATGAGAGATTTTTCGTTAGTGTGTAAAGAAAGAGGAATTAACAAAGAATGATTGAAAATAAAGCGAACATGTGGATGGAAGAAAGAAGAAAGAGAGTGGAGAGTTTAAAAGAAGTGGATTTTTATACAGCATGAACGAAAATAAAAATGGAAAACGAGAGTGTATTTATAGATATAGAATGATATCGGAATTATGAGAGAAAAAAATATGGAATAAAACTTGAAAATAATGAAGAATTACCACAAAACTCATATATACATACTAAAGAAGAGAAATTAAGGGAGACGTCCAAAGAAGAAATGAGTAAAAAAAAAAGAAGAGACAATAGTTGATGGAAAAAGTAGAAGAAATAAAGAAAAGGAGAGGAAAGAGAGGCAAAGAAAGAGAGATAAAGAGAAGTAAAACGATGGAGCTGTATCTCTCTTCTCTATCTCTCACAGCAAATTACTCCATTTACTCCATTCACTCCACCGTCTCCTCCTCCTCCTCCTCCTCCTCCTCCTCCTCCATCTCTCCTCCAGCTTCTCCTCCTCCGATTCGTCCGTTCTTCTCCGCCTCCGTCTTCGCCAAATGATATAGGTTCGTTTTTTCGTATTATTTTCGTTCGTAGAAAGTTTTTGAGTTGTTTGTTTATCTCCGTTTTGTATTGTAGAAAATGGAAGTTAGTTTTTTTGTGTGTTGGTTTGTGTCGTAGAAAATGGGGTAAACTTGTGTAATTTGTAACGGGAAAGTTTGAAAAGTAATCATTTGTCGCTGTCGGTATTGCAGAGAGCGTGTTGTCTGTACGTATCTTAACCGGTGTGTCTGTGTGTGTGTCTGTATGTGTGTCCCCTTATGTACATGTGTAGGTTCTCTATGTGTGTATGTGTACGTATTTTGGGTCTAGCGTGTACGTGTGTATTAACAAAGTGGTCGTAGAAAACGTTCTGTAGCAGTTGTCTAACCCATTTGACCGTAGCAGTTCTCAGGCAATCAGCAGGAATGAGGAAACAGGCAAGTCACCCGATGAAATTGAGGGAAAGAAAATGTGAAACGAGAAGAAAACGGTGAGTAGTATTTATCATTATTATCGTTACCATCGTTATTATTATTATCATTATTATTTACTATATGCGAGACTCAATTAGTAATACGGATAGTTAAATATGGGAAGGAGATACTGTAGAGTTTTACAGAAGTCGGTCGAATCGATGCAAACAAACGAAGTGAAAGAAGAAGAAACAGAGTGAAAAATAAAAGAATAAAAAGTGAATGAATATGTAAACAGATGGGCAAGAGAATATATTGTTGACACTTAACATACTGAAGAGCAAATGGCTGCTTCAAAGGACAACAGGATAAATTTACAACTCACCCATTAACTAAACTTGAAAAACTAATAGAAAATGTTTAGGCCTAGCTCCTCTGCCTTCAACAACTGGACACACAAAAAATTAAACCGAAGTGTATAGTTTGGGAGTTGAACAAAAACGTAAAGCGTGAGGCCTAGTTTCGAAAAGAAGTAAGAAAAAGGAGAGACAGGAGGGCGCCCCACATTTTTTCGCTCACATTGTTATTCGTGCGAGCATTCCACAATTCCCCGGAGTTTGAATGAGGAAGAAAAAAAAGGGACGAAGAGGAAAAAAGACGAGCATTAAAAAGAGAAAGGCGAACTGGAAACTGTTACATCGACTGGAGGAAAATGTTAAATGAGAGAGAGATAGAGAGAGAGGGGGAGAGAGAGAGAGAGAGAGAATAATAGGCAACCCAGAAACAGTTTTTGCACCTCAATTTCTTTTTCGTTTCCCGGGCACGATGGAATAGAGAGTGGGAAGCGCACGCGATGCAGAAAAAAATGAGGAAGGCAAATAAGGAAAAAAAGAAAGATATGTGTTGTGAGCTGCCTTTCCCTTTTTTCTTTCCCTGCGAGATGAGCGACTGTGATAATTTCTGAATGTGTATTGGATGCTGGAGTTTTGATTTGCTT
This sequence comes from Eriocheir sinensis, assembly GCF_024679095.1. NCBI lineage: Eukaryota > Metazoa > Arthropoda > Malacostraca > Decapoda > Varunidae > Eriocheir > Eriocheir sinensis. The sequence continues at coordinate 17,785,820 of NC_066527.1, read as the reverse complement.
TTTTTCACTTAAAGGTTAATTAGAACGTTTTTTAATTAAAGTGTATATGAGGAGTAACGAAGAGAGTGTTTTGAGGAAGTGTAACATTGAATGGATGCTACACGATATGGAGTTTGAGATTTTAAAAGGATTATTGGATGCCCGTGATTAAGTATTTCGGGATTAATTAAACGTTTCTAGGTCAATAGGAAGAGTAATTTAGAGTTTACTGATGAACTGAAATGATTGGATGATTCGGAATATTGAAGAATTGAAGCGTTGAATGGATGCTGAACGATATAGAGTTTGAGATGTTGAAGGGATTATTGGATGCCCTTGAGTAAGCTTTTCTTGATTATTTAAACATTTCTAGGTTTATACGAAGAGTAATTTAGAGTTTACTGATGAACTGAAATGATTGGATGATTCGGAATATTGCAGAATTGAAGCGTTGAATGGATGTTACACGATATGGAGTTTAAGATGTTGAAGGGATGATTAAGTATTTGAAGATGAATTAAACGTTTCCAGGTAAATACGAAAAATAATTTAGAGTTAACTGATAAAATGATTGGGTGATTCGTAATATAAGTGTAAAGGATGGACATATTTTTTTAGATATTTATTTGAAAGCATGATAACCGTGATCTCTTGAAGTTAAATTGGTAGCAAGGATAGCGTTCAGAGATTAATAATTATAGTGATGTGCTTGTTAATTACAGAAACGATAAAGAAAAGATATGTAAATTTCGCAAAACAATTCTTCAGTCGGTGCGTATAAGTGAGTTTGATATGATAAGAGTAAATGATTATAGTGATGTGCTTGTTAATTACAGAAACGATAAAGAAAAGATATGTTAATTTCGCAAAACAATTCTTCAGTCGGTGCGTATAAGTGAGTTTGATATGACAAGTGCAGCAAAAATGATAGTAACCTGGATAGCGTTCTTATGTAAATGATAATAGTGATGTGCTTGTCAATTAGAGATACGATAAGGAAAATATAAGCAAATTTCGCAAAACAATTTCTTCAGTCGGTACGTATAATTGAGTTTCATACGTCAAGGGTAGCAAAAAGGCTTTCACAATTATTAGTTTTTTCACATGATACAAGGTCAAAAAGGATGATTGGAGAGACAAGTACTAAAAAAGAGCCGTAAAAATGTTCCGACGTCGCTTCATGAATAATTCTTTAGAGTACAATCTCGGGCGGAACACGTGTTAAAGTAGAAGTCAGAGTAACGTAGAGCGAGAAAAGTGTAACGGAGCTGGAACATTTAATTATAGAAACGTGACGAGAAAAAATGGTTAGTACGTTATGCATAGTTGATGATGTCTTGGGAACATGACTATACACTTCATTAGGTATTGCAGACGTAACAGAACTTACTCAGACATTCCTAAACTAAACTTCGAAACTAAAGATACAAAACGAAAATAATTAAGAGCAGTTTTAAGAGCTTTGATACTTTTTAATATAAATTCACGGATACTAATTTGAAACATAACCATTAGTGCTACATAGAAAAAGTGGTATATATAACTCAAACATTCGTGCTCGTAAGACTAGAGATATGAAAGTAAATTAAGTAAGTTACACGCTTTTAAAAGAGTTGTGAATCTTTTGATACAAGTTCGCGGATACTAATTAAAGCATAACCATTAGTGCTACATAGAATAATAGTATATATAACTCAGACATTCGTGCTCACAAGACTAAAAATATGAAAGTAAATAAAGTAAGATATATGCTGTTAAAAGAGTTGTGAATCTTTTTAATACAAGTTCACGGATACTAATTTGAAACATAACCATTAGTGCTACATGGGAAATTAGTATGTAGTAGAAAAATAGTAAAAAGTAGTAATAGTAACCTGGACAGTTTTCTTCAATATTTAAGTATAGTATTGAAATTGTATAGACACGTAACAAAAGAGAAATCATATATATCGTACCTAGAGTTTTTGAGATACTACACATCACATCTTATTTAATATTTCAAGCGTAACGAAAAAACTTTAACACAAACAACCTCCACGTGACTGAAGAACGTAAAGAAAAAACAGTGACACATATATTCGTAAGCTTTTTGAGATTACTGCACATCCTTTTAAGGATTTCACGCGTAACCAAATAACTTTAACACGAATTTCCATGTGACAAGAGAGAGAGAAAAAAAAAGAAGCATAAACTACATGAAAAATAAGAAATACGGTAAAACTTTCTCAAACAACTTCATGAATAACTTTTAGAAACA
>NC_066527.1:17756084-17781084 GCF_024679095.1 Eriocheir sinensis | reverse complement strand
CTTCAGTCATACCTTATCTCTATTTCTCTTAGTCTCTCTGTCTGTATGTCTGTCTCTCTCGCAGCATCCTTCCCCATGTCTTGTCCAGCGTGGGTTTGGGTGTGGGTGCAGGCGTGGGCGCGGGTGCGTGGGTATAACAAACTAATAATAATAATCCTAACTGTAATATAGCGAACCGTACGTGATTCAACTAAAGGCTCCCCTCGAAAACATTTACCGAAGCCTCCCTTAAAATCTGCGTGAGAGCGATCCGTTTTCTGTAATGCGGTGAAGTGAGGAGAAAGAATATGGGATGTGATTGGTTGTTTTGGTGCAAGTGATGTGTTCAGTGGTCTCGTTTTCTTTTATTAATGTGTGTTTATATAGCATGGAAGAAAACGGATTGGTGGTGTTTTATTAGAGGGGAGCTTAACCGTTTTTTTACGCGTTTTATATGTATGATTATTTTGCACATGTATACTTGTTTTTATGTCTTTTTTTTAGTCTGTATACATTGACTAACAGTCCCTTTGTACTCTACGTCTTTTACTTAAGCTGTTGTTGTTACTAATATTATTGCCGCTTCAAGTGTCTTAATTATTGCTATTATTATTATTATTATTATTATTATTATTATTATTATTATTATTATTATTATTATTATTATTATTATTATTATTTCTATGATCATTATTATTATTATTATTTGAGGAAAGAAGGAAAGGAATGAAAATGGAAAACCAACACACACACACACACACACTCTCTCTCTCTCTCTCTCTCTCTCTCTCTCTCTCTCTCTCTCTCTCTCTCTCGTCCTAATGGCTCTCCACTCACTTCCAACGATTGATATCTCTCCTCCTCCTCCTCCTCCTCCTCCTCCTTTTTCCTGCTCCCCACAAAGAGATGAGTTTGAAGGGGAGCGGCGAGGAGTGAAGGAGTGACCAGACAGATTTTGCACGAGAGAGAGAGAGAGAGAGAGAGAGAGAGAGAGAGAGAGAGAGAGAGAGAGATACAAACAGGGAAAATAATTAAAACACACAAACCCAAGGACACATATTACCAGATACAAATGATAAACGAATAAGATTTTTGAGACCACTAAGGAAATATAAATTAAGAAAGGTCTGCGCGTATTTCTTAATGGCACAATCACTATCACCCTCGTATCGGTTTTAATTGTACAGTGGCTCTTAACCCGTCCGCTGCGATTGTCAGGGATTTGGCTTTCCCTGGTAGCCTGGTAACATATAGTCCCAGGTCTTTCTCTGCCTCTGTGATAGATAGTGGAGTGTGTCCCATGTGGTATTGGTATGCTGGATATCCCCTCTCAAGTTGGATGACTTTACATTTTTCTTCATTGCATTGTAGCAGCCACTTTTTGTTCCATTGCTGTAGCTTGGTGATGTCTGCTTGTAGGAAATTCGCAGTCAAGGGGGTAAACACTCTTAATATACTCGGTGTGTTGGTTTTCCTTTTTCTGTAAGAGACGTATAGAGAAACTCAACGTCTAAAAAACTTCCATGTATATACTTATCTTTATATCTTTTTGTTTTGTCTTTTACGATGTCACAAAATACACACATCAAGAGTACCGTTAGTGAGCCTCTTGAAACTGCCTCTTAGCCGCTGCCTTGGCTCGCTAAGAGGAGGGCTTCACGTGGCTTTGTCCTCGTCTTGATAAGTGAAAAAAAGGTGTCAAAGAGTATACAAAGAGATTTAGAAAGGTTTATGGAGGCCTATAAAGAGAATGTGCAATGATGGTACTTCTATTTTTTATCAGTATTTTATAAGTATCGAAGTCTTGATTATTTTTTGGTTTTGTTTTAGGTTTTTCAACGAGGAGGTTTTTTTAATGTTTTTCTTTTTGTCTTACTTTTTCATTTTTAGGTTGACAATATTTTTTTTTTCGCTTTTATAAGTATCGATGTTTTGATTACTTTTTTATTTTGTTTTATCTTTTTAACGAGGAGGGTTTTTTTTGTGTTTTTCTTCTTCATTTTTAGATTGACTATAATTTTTTTTCTTCTCGCACCAAAAGAAAGTCGGGAAAGGGGGAAACAAGTACAATATCTACGTGAACTTTCTTCCTTCATATTATTTTTTTCCTTCAATTTTCCGCGAAGATGAGATAAAGAAAATGAAACTCTGCTTGTATATACACCGATCATTATTACTATTATTATTATTATCTTTACTATTATTATCATTATTATTTTATTATTATCACTGTCAGCCCTGCGAACGTATACTCTATATTAACACGTCATCATAATCATCATCAGCCGTCATCGTCATCGCATTATCGTCCCGTCACCATCGCTCCGTCATCTTCACAACCATCACCATCATCATCGTCATCGTCAGCTTTATAGGAAATTCCCGTAACCCGCGAAATTCGGCGTTTTTTGTTTATTGTAGGCCTATTCGGCGTTTTTTTAATTGTAGTCCTATTCGGCGTTATTTTTTTTTCCTGATGTATGTGTGTAAACCAACCCAACCGTCCGCCTTTGTTCATTTTGATTAATATTGTAACAAGAAATATATTGTGTATAGCTAACGTGTCTTTTGTTTTATTTTCCATACTATCTCCTTTTTCTTTTGCTTCTGTTTTATATCTTGGTTTCAATTTGCTCTCTGTTAGTTTGCGTGTGTGTGTGTGTGTGTGTGTGTGTGTGTGTGTGTGTGTGTGTCAATTTCGCCTTTGTGTATTTTTTTTAATTTCCTTTTCCTTTCATTCTTTCTTGATTACTCTCCATCCTCCTCCCTCTCCTCTTCGTCTTCTTGCCCTTATCCGTCTTTCCCTCTTCCTTCTTCTCTTTCCTCCATGCTTCCTTTTTCTTTTCTTCCTCCTCTCCCCTCTCCTCTCTTTTCGTTTCCGTCTCCTCACCTCTTTTCCTCTCCTCCCTTTCCTGCTTCCTCTCTTTCTTCTTCCTCACCTTCCTCTCTTTCTCCCTTTTTCCCCGCTCTCTTCCTCCTCCTCCGCCTCCTCCTCCTCCTCCTCCTCCTCCTCCTCCTCCTCCTCCTCCTCCTCTTCCTCTTAGCCGCCATGTTGTCCTGCACTCATTAATGTCCTCTTATTTTCACCTCATAAAATTCTTCCTAAACTTTCATGACAGCCGATAGCCTCCTCCTCCTCCTCCTCCTCCTCCCCCCCTTCCTCCTCCTCCCCTTTCTCCTCCTTCGTTTCATCACTTTCCTGCCTCTCCACCTGCACATTAGAGAGAGAGAGAGAGAGAGAGAGAGAGAGAGAGAGAGAGAGAGAGAGAGGGCTAAATTTACCTTTTTTTCACGCTACTAACTCATAAACAGGTGAGAAAGGAATGTTTGAAACCACCTGGCGTGTAGGGAAGGTGAGGGAGGAGGAGGAGGAAGAGGAGGAGGAGAGAGAGAGAGAGAGAGAGAGAGAGAGAGAGAGAGAGAGAGAGAGAGAGAGAGAGAGAGAGAGAGAGAGAGAGAGAGACAGACAGAAAATGAAAAGGGAATAAAGGAAAGGAGAAAGGAGGGAGGGAATAAGAAATTGTTTTTTAGATAACGGAGAAAGAAAATGCAGGAAAAGGTGTCACAATAGATAAGGAAGAAAAGAAAGAGGGGGAAATTAGAGGCTAAAAATGCAAATAATAGGTGAAAACAACTATAGTCTGTTGACGGAGCCTGTTCATCTGGCGCCTAGGCAGCGTTTGTTACGGCTCCTGTGATTGGCTGCACCCCTCCCTCACTCACATGCCATTCATGTCCGCCGTGACGCTACACACTTGTATTTTCTTCGTCATAGCTCGTCTCTTATTCACGACAGACCACTTTAGTTGGTACCGTTGGACTCAGCAGTAATTGCGCAACTCAGTTATGTTTATCTAAACTCGATAAAATAAAACATAAAGGAAATGTGATGAGTTGAAGTCACAAGACAGCTCCGAAATGTTTATAACACGGTTTACTTATCATCGCTTTTCTCAGCAGTCTTTGAACCAGGGTTGAAATAAATAATTTCATCTCATAGAGCAAAGTCTCCTGAACGCTATGGTGCGATCAGATTATAGATAAAACGTGACATGAGCATAACACAGAACGGTTTCTAAGGATGTGTACAGCGACGACGCATGACTGCCGCGCGAAAACTCGCTGCTGGTATCCTTAATTCTTAAAAAATATTATACTAATACTGCACAACACAAAAATATATATATATACACATACACACACACATATATATATATATATATATATATATATATATATATATATATATATATATATATATATATATATATATATATATATATATATATATATATATATATATATATATATATATATATATATATATATATATATATATATATATATATATATATATGTGTGTGTGTGTGTGTGTGTGTGTGTGTGTGTGTGTGTGTGTTTCGGGCACTCATCTGTATTTTTTTTATTGTAGTTGGGATAATGCATAAGGATTTTCGTTTGTTGACGATGAATGCAGCGAAAGAAGTGCTTTTTTTATTCCAATTTACAACTAAGTAATCTATTCTTCGTTCCTTATATTTTCTAGCCATTTCTTTTTATTAACATCTATGCTCGTCTTTTGGGTGCTTTTCTTATTGCAATCTATAACTAACTAATCTATTCTTCGTTCCTTATATTTTCCAGGTATTTATTTTTATTAACTTGTTTGCTTGTCTTTTTTGTGCTTTTCTTATTCCAATCTATAACTAACTTATCTATTCTGCGTTCCTTATTTTTCTATTTACTTCTTTTCATTAACTTCTTTGCTTGTCTTTTTGGAGCTGTTCTTATTCCAATATATAACTAACTAATCTAATTTTCTTTCCTTATATTTTCTAGTTATTTCTTTTCATTAACTTGTATGCTTGTCTTTTTGGTACTTTTCGTATTCCAATCTATATCTTACTAATTTATCCTTTGTTCTTTTTATTTTCTAGTTATTTCTTTTATTAACTTGTATGCTTGTCTTTTTGGTGCTTTTCTTATTCCAATCTTTAATTAACTAATCTATTCTTCGTTCCTTATTTTCGAGGTATTTCTTTTATTAACTTCTATGCCTGTCTTTTTTAGTGCTTCTCTTATTCCAATCTATAACTAATTAATCTATTTTTCTTTCCTTATATTTTTCTAGTTATTTATTTTATTAACTCCTACGCTCGTCTTTTTGGTGCTTCTCTTATTCCAATCTATAACTAAAAAAATCTATTTTTCCCTTATTTTTCCAGGTATTTCTTTTTATTGAATTGTATGCTAGTCTTTTTGGTACTTTTCTTATTCCAATCAATAACTAACTAATCTATTCTTTCCTTATAATTTCTAGTTATTTCTTTTCATTAACTTCTATGCTCGTCTTTTTGGGTTCTTTTCTTATTCCAATTTATAACTAACTAATCTATTTCTCGTTCCTTATATTTTCTAGCTAATTCTTTTTATTAACTTCTATGCTTGTCTTTTTTGGTGCTTTTCTTATTCCAATTTATAACTAACTTATCTATTCTTCTTTCCATATTTTTCTATTTACTTCTTTTCATTAACTTCTATGCTCGTCTTTTTTCGTACTTTTCTTATTCCAATTTATAACTAACTAATCTATTTTTCTTTCCTTATATTTTCTAGTTATTTCTTTTAATTAACTTCTATGCCTGTCTTTTTGGTTCTTTTCTTATTCCAATTTATAACTAACTAATGTATTCTTCGTTCCTTATTTTTCCAGGTATTTCTTTTCATTAACTTGTATGCTTGTCTTTTTTGTGCTTTTCATATTCCAGTCTATAACTAACTAGTCTATTCTGCGTTCCTTATTTTTCTTCTTATTTCTTTTTATTAACTTCAATGCCTGTCTTTTTTTAAGCTTTTCTTATTCCATTTTATAACTAACTAATCTATTCTTCTTTCCTTATTTTTCCAGGTATTTCTTTTTATTAACTTCTATGCTCGTCTTTTTTGGTACTTTTCTTATTCCAATCTATAAGTAACTAATCTGTTTTTCTTTCCTTATATTTTTCTAGTTATTTCTTTTTATTAACTTGTATGCTTGTCTTTTTTGGTTCTTCTCTATAACTATAACTAACTAATCTGTTCTTTCCTTATTTTCCCAGGTATTTCTTTTCATTAACTTCTATGCTCGTCTTTTTGGGTTCTTTTCATATTCCAATTTATAAGTAACTAACTATTCCTCGTTCTTCATTTTCTAGTTATTTCTTTTCATTAACTTCTATGCCTGTCTTTTTTGGTACTTTTCTTATTCCAATTTATAATTAACCAATCTATTTTTCTTTCTCTATATTTTCTAGTTATTTCTTTTCATTAACTTCTATGCCTGTCTTTTTTAGTGCTTTTCTTATTTCAATTTATAAGTAACTAATCTATTCTTCGTTTCATATTTTCGAGGTATTTCTTTTATTAACTTCTATGCCTCTCTTTTTTAGTGCTTTTCTTATTCCAATTTATAACTGACTGATCTATTCTTCTTTCCTTATTTTTCTAGTTATTTCTTTTTATTAACTTCTATGCTCGTCTTTTTTGGTACTTTTCTTATTCCAATCTATAACTAAAAAATCTATGCTTTCCTTATTTTTCTAGTTATTTCTTTTCATTAACTTCTATGCCTGTCTTTTTTGGTACTTATCTTATTCCAGTTTATAACTAAGTAATCTATTCGTCGTTCCTTATTTTTCGTCTTGTTTTTTTTATTAATTTGTGTGCTTTTTGGTGCTGTTCTTATTTCAATTTTTAACTAACTAATCTATTCTTCCCTTGTTTTTCTAGTTATTTCTTTTGATTAACTTTTATGCCTGTCTTTTTGGTACTCTTCTTATTCCAATCTATAACTAACTAATCTATTTTTCTTTCCTTATATTTTCTAGTTATTTCTTTTCATTAACTTCTATGGCTGTCTTTTTGGTACTTTTCTTATTCCTGTTTATAACTAACTAATCTACTGCTCGTTCCTTATATTTTATAGCTATTTCTTTTTATTAACTTGTATGCTTGTCCTTTTTGGTGCTTTTATTATTCCAATTTATAACTAACTAATATATTCTTCTTTCCATATTTTTCAATATACTTTTTTTCATTAACTTCTATGGTCGTCTTATTTGTACTTTTCTTTATTATAATCTATAACTAACCAATCTATCCTTCGTTCCTTATTTTTCTAGTTATTTCTTTTATTAACCTGTGTGCTTGTCTTTTTAGTGCTTTTCTTATTCTAATTTATAACTAACTAATCTATTCTTCGTTCTTTAAATTTTTTAGTTATTTCTTTTCATTAACTCGTATGCTTGTCTTTTTTAGTGCTTTTCCTATTCAGATCTATAACTAACTAATCTATCCTTGGTTCCTTTTATTTCCAGTTATTTCTTTTCATTATCTTCTTTGCCTGTCTTTTTGGTACTTTTCTTATTCCAATATATAACTAACTAATCTATTTCTCTTTCCTTATATTTTCTAGTTATTTCTTTTCATTAACTTCTATGCTCGACTTTTTTGTACTTTTCTTTATTCCAATCTATAACTAAGTAATCTATCCTTCGTTCCTTATTTTTCTAGTTATTTCTTTTATTAACCTGTATGCTCGTCTTTTCAGTGCTTTTCTTATTCTAATTTATTACTAACTAATCTATTCTTCGTTCTTTATATATTTTAGTTATTTCTTTCCATTAACTTGTATGCTTGGCTTTTTTAGTGCTTTTCTTATTCAAATTTATTACTAACTAATCTATCCTTCGTTCCTTTTATTTTCTAGTTATTTTTTCATTAACTTCTATGCTCGTCTTTTTGGTACTTTTCTTATTCCAATTTATAACTAACTGATCTATTTTTCTTTCCTTTTATTTTCTAGTTATTTCTTTTAATTAACTTCTGTGCCTGTCTTTTTGGTTCTTTTCTTATTCCAGTCTATAACTAACTAATCTATTCCACGTCACATATTTTTCTTCTTATTTCTTTTTATTAACTTCTATGCCTGTCTTTTTGGTACTTTTCTTATTCTAATTTATAACTAACTAATCTATTCTTCGTTCCTTATTTTTCCAGGTATTTCTTTTCATTAACTTGTATGCTTGTCTTTTTTGTGCTTTTCTTATTCCAATCTATAACTAACTCATCTATTCTACGTTCCTTATTTTTCTTCTTATTTCTTTTCTAATTCCAATTTTTAACTAACTAATCTATTCTTCTTTCCTTATTTTTCTAGTTATTTCTTTTTATTAACATCTATGCTCGTCTTTTTTGGTACTTTTCTTATTCCAATCTATAACTAACTAATCTATTTTCTTTCCTTATCTTTTTCTCGTTATTTCTTTTTATTAACTTCTTTGCTCGTCTTTTTTGGTACTTCTCTTATTCCAATCTATAACTAACTAGTCTATTTTTCTTTCCTTATATTTTTCTAGATATTTCTTTTTATTAACTTCTATGCTTGTCTTTTTGGTGCTTCTCTTATTCCAAACTATAACTAACTAATCTATTCTTTCCATATTTTTCCGGATATTTCTTTTTATTAATTCGTATGCTCGTCTTTTCGTGTTCTTTTCTTATTCCAATTTATAACTAACTAATCTATTCCTCGTTCCTTATATTTTCCAGCTATTTCTTTTTATTAACTTGTATTCTTGTCTTTTTTGGTGCTTTTCTTATTCTAATTTATAACTAACTAATCTATTCTTCTTTCCATATTTTTCTATTTGTTTCTTTTCATTAACTTCTATGCTTGTTTTTTTAGAACTTTCTTTATTCCAGTCTATAACTAACTGATCTATTCTTCGTTCCTTATTTTTCTAATTATATTTTTTATTAACCTCTGTGCTCGTGTTTTCGTTCTTTTGCCTGTCTTTTTGATACTTTTCTTATTCTAATTTATAACTAACTAATCTATTTTTCTTTCCTTATTTTTCCAGGTATTTCTTTTTATTAACTTATATCCTTGTTTGTTGTGCTTTTTTTTCCAATTTATAACAAACTAATCTATTCTTCTTTCCATATTTTTCTCTTTACTTCTTTTCATTAACTTCTATGCTCGTCTTTTTTGTACTTTTCTTCATTCCAGTCTACAACTAACTAATCTATTCTTCGTTCCTTATGTTCTAGTTATTTCTTTTCATTAACTTCCATGCTCGTCTTTTTGGTACTTTTCTTATTTTAATCTATAACTAAATAATCTATTCTTCCCTTTTTTTTCCAGGTTTTTATTTTCATTAACTTCTCTGCCTGTCATTTTGGTACTTTTCTTATTCCAATTTATAACTAAGTAATCTATTCTTCGTTCCCTATATTTTCTAGTCATTTCTTTTTATTAACTTGTATGCTTGTCTTTTTTAGTGCTTTTCTTATTCCAATTTAGATTGGAATAAGAACAGCACCAAAAAGACAGGCATAGAAGTTAATGAAAAGAAATACCTGGAAAAATAAGGGAAGAATAGATTAGTTAGTTATAAATTGGAATAAGAAAAGCACCAAAAAGACGAGCATAGAAATAATAAAAAGAAATACCTGGAAAAATAAGGAAGGAATAGATTAGTTAGTTATAAATTTGAATAAGACAAGAAGCAAAAAAGACAGGCATACAAGTTAATAAAAACAAATAAATAGAAATATAAGGAGCAAAAATAGATTAGTTAGTTATAGATTGGCATTAGAAAAGTACCAAAAAGACAGGCATAGAAGTTAATAAAAATAAATACTTGGAAAAATAAGTATCGAATAGATTAGTTAGTTATTGATTGGGATAAGAAAAGTACCAAAAAGACGAGCATACAAGTTAATAAAAGAAATACCTCGAAAATAAGGAACAAAGAATATATTAGTTAGTTATAAATTGGAATAAGAAAAGTACCAAAAAGACAAGCATAGAAGTTAATGAAAAGAAATAACTAGAAAAATAAGGAACGAAGAATTGATTAGTTAGTTATAGATTGGAATAAGAAAAGTAACAAAAAGACGAGCATACAAGTTAATGAAAAGAAATACCTGGAAAAATAAGAAACGAAGGATAGATTAGTTTGTTATAAATTGGAATAAGAAATGCACCAAAAAGACGAGCACAGAAATAATAAAAATAAATATCTTGAAAAATAAGGAAGGAATAGATGAGTTAGTTATAAATTTGAATAAGAAAAGAACCAAAAAAAGACAGGCATACAAGTTAATAAAAACAAATAAATATATATATATATATATATATATATATATATATATATATATATATATATATATATATATATATATATATATATATATATATAGATATATAAGGAGCAAAAAATTGATTAGTTAGTTATAGATTGGAATAAGAACAGCACCAAAAAGACAAGCATAGAAGTTAATAAAAAGAAATAAAAAGAAAAATAAGGAACGAAGAATAGATTAGTTAGTTATAGACTGGAATAAGAAAAGCACCAAAAAGACGAGCATAGAAGTTAATGAAAAGAAATAACTAGAAAATATAAGTAAAGAATAGAATATTTAGTTATTGATTGGAATAAGAAAAGTACGCAAAAGACGAGCATAGAAGTTAATAAAAAGAAATATCTGGAAAACTAAGGGAAGAATAGATCAGTTAGTTATATATTGGAAAAAAAAGCACCAAAAAAGACAAGCATACAAGTTAATAAAAAGAAATACTTGGAAAATATAAGGAACGAAGGATAGATTATTTAGTTATAGATTGGAATAAGGAAAGTACTAAAAAGACGAGCATAGAAGTTAATGAAAAAAAGTAAATAGAAAAATATGGAAAGAAGAATAGATTAGTTAGTTATGAACTGGAATATAAAAAGCACCAAAAAAGACAAGCATACAAGTTAATAAAAAGAAATAGCTAGAAAATATAAGAAACGAGGAATAGATTAGTTAGTTATAAATTGGAATAAGAAAAGAACCCCCCCAAAAAACGAGCATAGATGTTAATGAAAAGAAATAACTAGAAAATATAAGGAAAAAAATCGATGAGTTAGTTATAGATTGGAATAAGAAAAGTACCCAAAAGACGAGGATACGAATTAATAAAAATAGGTATCTGGAAAAATAAGGAAAGAATAGATTAGTTATTTATAGATTGGAATAAGAAAAAAACACCAAAAAAAGACAAGCATACAAGTTAATGAAAAGAAATAAATAGAAAAATAAGGAACGAAGAATATATTAGTTAGTTATAGATTGCAATAAGAACAGCACCAAAAGACAGGCATACAAGTTAATAAAAAAAATGACTTGAAAATATAGGGAACGAAAAATAGATCAGTTAGTTATCGATTGGAATAAAAACAGCACCAAAAGACAAGCATAGAAGTTAATAAAAATAAATAACTAGAAAATATAAGAAAAGAAAAATAGATTAGTTACATATGGACTGGAATAAGAAAAGTACCAAAAAAGACGAGCATAGAAGTTAATAAAAAGAAATACCTGGAAAAATAAGGAAAGAAGAATAGAATAATTAGTTATAGATTAGTTATTTATAGATTGGAATAAGAAAAGCACTAAAAAGACGAGCACAGAGGTTAATAAAAGAATTAACTAGAAAATAAGAAACGAAGAATAGAATAATTAGTTATAGATTGGAATGAAGAAATGTACCAAAAAGACGAGCATAGAAGTTAATGAAAAGAAGTAAATAGAAAAATATGGAAAGAAGAATAGATTAGTTAGTTATAAATTGGAATAAGAAAAGCACCTAATAATAGAAGCATACAAGTTAATAAAAAGAAATATCTAGAAAAATAAGGAACGAAAAATAGATTAGTTAGTTATAAATTGGGATAAGAACAGCACCAAAAAGACAAGCATAGAAGTTAATAAAAAGAAATAACTAGAAAAATATAAGGAAAGAATTATAGATTAGTTACTTATAGATTGGAATAAGAAGAGTACCAAAAAAGACGAGCATAGAAGTTAATAAAAAGAAATACCTGGAAAAATAAGGAAAGAAGAATAGATTAGTTAGATTATAAATTGGAATAAGAAAAGCACTAAAAAAGACAGGCATACAAGTTAATAAAAGAAATACCTCGAAAATAAGGAACAAAGAATAGATTAGTTAGTTATAACTAACTAAACTATTCTTCGTTCCTTATTTTTCTAGTTATTTCTTTTTATTAACTTGTATGCACGTTTTTTTGGTTCTTTTCTTATTCCAATTTATAACTAACTAATCTCTTCTTCGTTCCCTATTTTTCTTCTTCTATGCTCGTCTTTTTGGTGCTTTTCTTATTCCAATTTATAACTAAGTAATCTATTTGTCGTTCCTTATTTTTCTTCTTATTTCTTTTATTTACTTGTGTGCTTTTTGGTGCTGTTCTTATTTCAATTTATAACTAACTAATCTATTCTTCCCTTATTTTTCTAGTTATTTCTTTTCATTAACTTCTATGCCTGTCTTTTTGGTACCTTTCTTATTCCAATCTATAACTAACTAATCTATTTTTCTTTTTTAATATTTTCTAGTTATTTCTGTGCATTAAATTCTATGCTTGTCTTTTTGGTACTTTTCTGATTTCAGTTTATAACCAGCTAATCTATTCCTCGTTCCTTATATTTTCTAGCTATTTCTTTTTATTAACTTGTATGCTTGTCTTTTTTTGTGCTTCTATTATTCCAATTTATAACTAACTAATATATTCTTCTTTCCATATTTTTCTATTTACTTCTTTTCATTAACTTCAATGCTCGTCTTTTTTGTACTTTTCTTTATTCCAATCTATAACTAACTAATCTATTTTTCGTTCCTTATTTTTATAGTTATTTATTTTATTAACCTCTGTGCTCGTATTTTTAGTGCTTTTCTTATTCCAATTTATAACTGACTAATCTATTCTTCGTTCCTTATATTTTCTAGTTATTTCTTTTAATAGCTTCGATGCTTCTCTTTTTTGGTTCTTTTCTTATTCCAATCTATAACTAACTAATCCATCCTTCGTTCCTTATTTTTCTAGTTATTTCTTTTATTAACTTTTATGCTTCTCTTTTTTGGTACTTTTCTTTATTTTCAATCTATAACTAACTAATCTATTCTTTCCTTATATTTTCTAGTTATTTCTTTTCATTAACTTCTATGCTCGTCTTTTTGGGTTCTTTTCTTATTCCAATTTATAACTAACTAATCTATTCCTCGTTCCTTATATTTTCTAGCTATTTCTTTTTATAGTTAATAAAATCAAGTTAATATAAAGAGATGACGTGAAAATTTAAGGAACGAAAAATAGATTAGTTAGTTATAAATTGGAATAAGAAAAATACCAAAAAGACAAGCATAGAAGTTAATGAAAAGAAATACCTGGAAAAATAAGGGAAGAATAGATTAGTTAGTTATAGATTGCAATAAGAACAGCACCAAAAAGACAAGCATACAAGTTAATAAAAAGAGATGACTAGAAAATATAAGGAACGATGAATAGATTAGTTAATTATAAATGGAATAAGAAAAGTACAAAAAAACAGGCACAGAAATAATAAAAAGAAATACCTAGAAAAATAGGGAAGGAGTAGATTAGTTAGTTATAAACTGGAATAAGAAAAGAAGCAAAAAAGACAAGCATACAAAATAATAAAAAGAAGTAAATAGATAAAAATAAGGAGCAAAACATAGATTAATTATTTATACATTGGAAAAAGCAAAGAACCAAAAAAGACAAGCATAGAAGTTAATAAAATAAATACCTCGAAAATAAGGAACGAAGAATAGATTAGTTACTTATAAATTGGAATAAAAAAAGGACTGAAAAAGACAAGCATATAAGCTAATGAAAAGAAATAACTAGAAAAATAAGGAAGGAAGGATAGATTAGTTAGTTATTGATTGGAATAAGAAAAGGGCCAAAAAAGACAAGCATATAAGTTGATAAAAAGAAATAACTAGAAAAATATAAGGACAGAAAAATAGATTAGTTACTTATAGATTGTAATAAGAAAAGTACGAAAAAAGACGAGCATAGAAGTTAATAAAAAGAAATACCTGGAAATATAAGAAAAGAAGAATAGATTAGTTAGTTACAAATTGGCAAACGAAAAGCACTAAAAAAGACAGGGATTGAAGTTAATAGAAATAAATAATAGGAAGAAAAGGAACGCAGAATAGATTAGTTAGTTATAGATTGGAATAAGAAAATCACAAAAAAGACAAGCGTAGAAGTTAATAAAATGAAATTTGGAATGAGAAAAGTACCAAAAAGACGAGCATAGAAGTTGATAAAAGAAATAACTAGAAAAATAAGGAAAGAAGAATAGATTAGTTAGTTATAGATTGGAATAAGAACAGCACCAAAAAAGGCAGGCATAGAAGTTAATAAAAAGACATAAGTAGAAAAATAAGAAACGAAGAATACATTAGTTAGTTATAGATTGCATAGTAAATAGAAAAAAATAAGGAGCAAAAAATAGATTGATTATTTATTGATTGGAATAAGCAAAGAACCAAAAAAGAAAAGCATAGAAGTTATTAAAAGAAATACCTTGAAAATAAGGAACGAAGAATAGATTAGTTACTTAATGAATTGGAATAGGAAAAGCACAAAAAAGACAAGCATAGAAGTTAAAGAAAATAAATAAATGGAAAAATAAAGAACGAAGAATTATTTATAGTTAGTTATAGATTGAAATAAGAAAAGCACCAAAAAGACGAGCATAGAAGTTAATAAAAAAAAATTACAAAATATGGAAAGAAGAATAGATTAGTCAGTTATAAACTGGAATAAGAAAAGCACTAAAAAGACGAACACAAAGGTTAATAAAAGATATAACTAGAAAAATAAGTAACGAAGAATAGATCAGTTAGTTATAGATTGGAATAAGAAAAGTCCCAAAAAAGACAAGCATACAAGTTAATAAAAAGAAATGCCTGGAAAAATAGGAAAGAATATATTAGTTAGTTATAGATTTTTAATAAGAAAAGTACAAAAAAGACGAGCATAAAAGTTGATAAAAAGAAATAACTAGATAATATAAGGAAAGAAAAATAGATTAGTTAGTTATAGATTGGAATAGGAAAAGTACCAAAAAGACGAGCATACAAGTTAATGAAAAAAAGTAAACAGAAAAATAAGAAAAGCACCAAAAAGACAAGCATAGAAGTTAATTAAAAGAAATAACTAGAAAATGTAAGGAAAGAAAAATAGATTAGTTACTTATAAATTAGAATAAGAAAAGTACTAAAAAAGACAAGCATACAAGTTAATGAAAAGAAATAATTAGAAAAATAAGGAACGAAGAATAGATTAGTTAGTTATAGATTGGAATAAAGAAAAGTACGAAAAAGTCGAGCATAGAAGTTAATAAAAAGAAGTAAATAGAAAAATATGGAAAGAAGAATAGATTAGTTACTTATAAATTTGTATAAGAAAAGCTCCAAAAACGAAAAGCATAGAAGTTAATTAAAAGAAATAACTAGAAAATATAAGGAAAGAAAAAATGATTAGTTACTTGAAAATTGGAATAAGAAAAGCACTAAAAAGACAGCAAACAGATTAATAAAAATAAATACCTGGAAAATATAAGGAACGAAGAATAGATTAGTTAGTTATAGATTGCAATATGAACAGCACTAAAAAGATAGGCATACAAGTTAATAAAAAGAAATTACTATAAAATATAAGGAACGAAGAATAGATTACTTCGTTATAAATTGGAATAAGAAAAGTACCAAAAAGACAGGAATAGAAGTTAATGAAAAGAAATACCTGGAAAAATAAGGAAAGAATAGTTTAGTTAGTTACAAATTGGAATAAGAAAAGCACCAAAAGGACAAGCATACAGGTTGATAAAAAGAAATAACTGGAAAAACAAGGAAAGAATAGATAATTTAGTTATAAATTGGAATAAGAAAAGTACCAAAAAGACGAGCACACAATAAGACAATAACTAGATAATATAAGGAACGAGGAACAGATTAGTTAGCTATAGATTGGAATAAGAAAAGAAACAAAAAGGCAAGCATAGAAGATAATAAAAAGAAATAACTAGAAAATATAAGGACAGAAAAATAGATTAGTTAGTTATAGACTGGAATAAGAAAAGCACTAAAAAAGACAGGCATAAAAGTTAATGAAAAGAAATAACTAGAAAATTTAAGGAACGAATAAAAGATTAGTTAGTTATAAATTGGAATAAGAAAAGCACTAAAAAGAC
Organism: Eriocheir sinensis; assembly: GCF_024679095.1. Classification (NCBI taxonomy): domain Eukaryota; kingdom Metazoa; phylum Arthropoda; class Malacostraca; order Decapoda; family Varunidae; genus Eriocheir; species Eriocheir sinensis. The sequence goes on along the minus strand of NC_066527.1, from coordinate 17,764,986 downwards.
GAGCACAGAGGTTAATAAAAGAAATAACTAGAAATATAATGAACAAAGAATAGATTAATTAGTTATAGATTGGAATAAGAAAAGTACCAAAAGACGAGCATAGAAGTTAATGAAAGAAATAACTAGAAAAATAGGGAAAAAAATCATTAGTTAGTTATAGATTGGAATAAGAACAACACCAAAAAGACGAGCATATAATTTAATAAAAAGAAATAACTAGAAAAATAAGGAACGAAGAATGGATTAGTTAGTTATAGATTGGATTAAGAAAAGCACCAAAAAGACAAGCATAGAAGTTCATAAAAAGAAATAACCAGAAAAATATAAGGAAAAAAGAATAGATTAGTTAGGAATAGAGTGAAATAAGAAAAGTACCAAAAAGATGAGCATAAAAGTTAATGAAAAGAAATAACTAGAAAATATAAGGAAAGAAAAATAGATTAGTTTGTTATAGATTGCAATAAGAAAAGTACCAAAAAGACAAGTATACAAGTTAATAAAAGAAATACCTGAAAAATAAGGAAAGAAAAATAGATTAGTTAGTTATAAATTGGAATAAGAAAAGTACCAAAAAGACAGGCATAGAAGTTTATAAAAAGAAATACCTGGAAAAATAAGGAACACACAATAGTTTAGTTAGTTATAGATTGCAATAAGAACAGCACAAAAAAGACAGGCATATAAGTTAATAAAAAGAAATGACTAGAAAATATAAGGAACGATAAATAAATTACTTAGTTATAAATTGGAACAAAAAAAATACCAAAAAGACGAGCATAGAAGTTAATGAAAAGAAATACCTGGAAAAGTAAGGAAAGAATAGATTAGTTAGTTATAGATTGGAATAAGAAAAGAACCAGAAAGACAAGCATAAGGGTTAATGAAAAGAAATAACTAAAAAATATAAAGAACGAAGAATAGATTAATTAGTTATAGATTGGAATAAGAAAAGCACCAAAAAGACGAGCATACAAGCTAATAAAATAAATAACTAGAAAATAAAAGGAACGCAGGATAGATTACTTACTTTAGATTGGAATAAGGAAGCTACTAAAAAGACGAGCATAGAAGTTAATGAAAAGAAGTATATAGAAAAATATGGAAAGAAGAATAGATTAGTTAGTTATAAATTGGAATAAGAAAAGCACCAAACAAGACAATCATACAAGTTAATAAAAAGAAATAGCTAGAAAATTTAAGGAAAGAGGAATAGATTAATTAGTTATAAATTGGAATAAGAAAAGAACCCAAGGAGACAAGCATAGAAGTTAATGAAAAGAAATAACTAGAAAAAATAAGGAAAGAATAGATTATTAATTTATATTGGAATAAGAAAAGCACTAAAAAGACGAGCACAGAGGTTAATAAAAGAAATAACTATAAAAATAAGGAACGAAGAATAGATTAGTTAGTTATAGACTGGAATAAAAAAAAGTACCAAAAAGATGAGCATAGAAGTTAATGAAAAAAAGTAAAAAGAAAAATATGGAAAGAAGAATAGATTAATTAGTTATAAATTGGAATAAGAAAAGCACCAAAAAAGACAAGAATATAATTTAATAAAAAGAAATATTTGGAAAAATAGATTAGTTAGTTATAATTTGAAATAAGAAAAGAACCAAAAAAAACGAACATAGAGGTTAATAAAAAAATAACTAGAAAAATAAGGAACGAAGAATAAATTAGTTAGTTATAGATTGGAATAAGAAAAGTACTAAAAATCGAGCATAGAAGTTAATGAAAAGAGGTAAATAGAAAAATATTGAAAGAAGAATAGATTAGTTACTTATAAATTGGAATAAGAAAAGAACCAAAAAAGACAGGCATACAAGTTAATAAAAAGAAATAGCTAGAAAATATAAGGAACAAAGAATAGATTAGTTATAAATTGGAATAAGAAAAGAACACAAAAAGACGAGCATAGAAGTTAATGAAAAGAAATAACTAGAAAATATAAGAAAATAATAAATTAGCTAGTTATTGATTGGAGTAAGGAAAGTACCCAAAAGACGAGCATACGAATTAATGAAAAGAAATATCTGCAAAAATAAGGAAAGAATAGATTAGTTAGTTATAGATTGGAATAAGAGAAGCACCAAAAAGACAAGCATAGAAGTTAATAAAAAGAAATAACTAGAAAAATATAAGGAAAGAAAAATAGATTAGTTAGTTATAGATTGGAATAAGAAAAGTACCAAAAAAGATAAGGATAGAAGTTAATAAAAAGAAATAAATAGAAAAATAAGGAAAGAAGAATAGATAATTTAGTTATAAATTGGAATAAGAAAAGCACTAAAAAAGAGAGGCATAGACGTTAATAAAAGAAATACCTCGAAAATATGGAACGAAGAATAGATTAGTTACTTACAAATTGTAATAAGAAAAGCACTAAAAAAGACAAGCATACAAGTTTATGAAAAGAAATAACTAGAAAAATAAGGAACGAAGGATACATTAGTTAGTTATAGACTGGAATAAGAAAAGTACCAAAAAACACAAGCATAGAAGATAATAAAAAGAAATAACTAGGAAATATAAGGAACGAAGAATAGATTAGTTACTTATAAATTGGAATAAGAAAAGTACCATAAAAGACAGGCATAGAAGTTAATGAAAAGAAATAACTAGAAAATATAAGGAAAGAATAGATTAGTTAGTTATTGATTGGAATAAGAAAAGTACCCAAAAGACGAGCATACGAATTAATAAAAAGAAATATCTGGAAAAATAAGGAAAGAATAGATTAGATAGTTATAGATTGGAATAAGAGAAGCACCAAAAAGAGGAGCATAGAAGTTAATAAAAATAAATAACTAGAAAAATATAAGGAAAGAAAAATAGATTAGTTAGTTATAGATTGGAATAAGAGAAGCACTAAAAAAGACAGGCATAGAAGTTAATAAAAGAAATACCTCGAAAATAAGGAACGAAGAATAGATTAGTTAGTTATAGATTGGAATAAGAATAGCACCAAAAATAAGGGCAAACAAGTTAATAAAAAAATAACTAGAAAATAAAAGGAACGAAGGATAGATTAGTTAGTTATAGATTGGAATAAGGAAAGTACTGAAAAGACGAGCATAGAAGTTAATGAAAAGAAGTAAATAGAAAAATATGAAAAGAAGAATAGATTAATTAGTTATAAATTGGAATAAGAAAAGCACCAAAAAGACGAGCATACAAGTTAATGAAAGAAATAACTAGAAAATAAAAAGAACAAAGGAAAGATTAGTTAGTTATAGATTGGAATAAGAAAAGTACCAAAAAGACAAGCATACAAGTTAATGAAAAGAAATAATAAAAAAATATAAGGAAAGAAAAATAGATTAGTTAGTTATATATTGGAATAAGAACAGCACCAAAAAGACAAGCATAGAAGTTAATGAAAATATGTAAATAGAAAAATAAGAAACGCAGAATAGATTAGTTAGTTATAGATTGGATTAAGAAAAGTACAAAAAAGACAAGGATACAAGTTAATAAAAAGAAATACCTGGAAAATATACGGAACGAAGAATAGATTACTTAGTTATAAATTGCAATAAGAAAAGCACCAGAAAGACGAGCATAGATGTTAATAAAAAGAAATGGCTAGAAATTATAAGGAACGAAGAATAGATTAGTTAGTTGTAAATTGAAATAAGAAAAGCATTTCTCTGCTGCAAACCATCAAACAAAAACCCTTATTATTCATTATCCACATACATAAAAAATTACTGATGAGTGAAACACACACACACACACACACACACACACACACACACACACACATATATATATATATATATATATATATATATATATATATATATATATATATATATATATATATATATATATATATTTAATTATTTGTTGCCTTGTATAGGCCAACTGGCCTCGCAGACTCCTTACGTTCTTATATATATATATATATATATATATATATATATATATATATATATATATATATATATATATATATATATATATATATATATATATATATTGGGGACTCAGCATTAATTTTTTTACTGTAGTTGGGATAATGCATAAGGGTTTTCGTTTGTCGACGATGAATGCAGCGAAAGAAATAAGGAGACGAAAAATAGCCTAATTCACCACAAGCGGCGGCCGACCGGCGGCCAGGCAGCGGGCAGTCATGCGTCGTCTCTGTACACATCCTTAGAAACCGTTCTGTGTTATGCTCATGTCACGTTTTATCTATAATCTGATCGCACCATAGCGTTCAGGAGACTTTGCTCTATGAGATGAAATTATTTATTTCAACTCTGGTTCAAAGACTGCTGAAAAAAGCGATGACAAGTAAACCGAGTTATAAACATTTCGGAGCTGTCTTTGACTTCAACTCATCACATTTCCTTTATGTTTTATTTTATCGAGTTTAGATAAATATAACTGAGTTGCGCAATTACTGCTGAGTCCAACGGTACCAACTAAAGTGGTCTGTCGTGAATAAGAGACGAGCTATGACGAAGAAAATACAAGTGTGTAGCGTCACGGCGGACATGAATGGCATGTGAGTGAGGGAGGGGTGCAGCCAATCACAGGAGCCGTAACAAACGCTGCCTAGGCGCCAGATGAACAGGCTCCGTCAACAGACTATAGCACGTATTTAGAAGAAAGAAGAGATAAATAAATGTGAAAGAGGTAAGAAGAATTAAGTGAAGAAGAAGGAGGAAGTAAAGGGGGAAGAGAGGAAAAAAAGGAAAAAAATTGTTGTATTATTCAAAGAGAGAGAGAGAGAGAGAGAGAGAGAGAGAGAGAGAGAGAGAGAGAGAGAGAGAAACTAGACAATAGGAGAAAAAAATAGTCATCTCATTGCTTTTCTTTCCAATCAATGAGATGAGAAAGAAGGAAAATAATAGTTGTTTTATTTTTTCCTCATCTCACAAACCTAATATTCCTTTAAGTAATGGAGGTAAAAGGTGCTCTCTCTCTCTCTCTCTCTCTCTCTCTCTCTCTCTCTCTCTCTCTCTCTCCCCTGAGGTGCCTGACAAAGACCTCGATCGCACCTATTCAAAGGGACAGGTGACACACTAACGAGGGAGCATTAAGAGGAAGAGGAGAGAGAGAGAGGGGAAGAAAAAGAGAGAGGACTGGGGAGTTGGCAAGGTGAGAAAGAGAGGGAAAGGTAAGAGGGAGGGAGTGGGAGAGAGAATGGAGAAAGAACAAACGTAATATAAAAGCTCTTCAAAATGTATGGAAGTGAAGGAAGAAGTGGAAATAAAATGAAAAAAAATGATGATGCTTGATTATTTATGATTTTATTCTGATTTTCCTGTCCTGTCGCCGGAAGGTATAATGAAGTGAGTGTAATAGTAATGGGGATGGTGGTAGTAGTAGTAGTAGTAGTAGTAGTAGTAGTAGTAGTAGTAAATGTAGTAGTTTGTTACTTTCCGTACACCACCACAACAGTCACCACCACTACCATCAACATCACCACCCCCATCATCATCATCACCACAACCTCCTCCACTACAACAACCAACACCTCTACCACTACCACAACCTCAAAATTCACAACTATCACTACCGCCAATCATCATCACCACCATCATCATCACCACAACCTCCTCCACTACCACAACCAGCACCATTACCACTACCACCACTTCAAAATTCACAACTATACCACCAGTCACCATCACCACCATCATCATCACCACCCTTAACCTCATCACCGTCACCATCATCCCCTCCACGCCACCACCACCGTCGCCACCTTTCTGGATCGCACAGGTAAGTTCCGTTCAAGTTTTTTACCTTTTCCATATATAAATTTCATATCTAAATCTCATTCACTGCAATTTTTTATATATAATTTCCCTCACTTTTCACCTTTCAATTCACGCAGAAATTTGATGACCCCACTTTTTTATTTAATTCATCAGAGCTTAACGTTTTTATTCATATATTTCCTTTCTATTTTTTATACCATTTGAGTCGACCATAAAATTTCATCGTTGACAAAATACAATCTTGAATGCATTAATAAATCACATCCAGCTATTGCCTAAAATACCGCAGATCTGTAAAATATTTTGTGCTCATTCGTTTTTCTTTAAAGCTTGTTCCTTCACTCCCTCTCATTTATTTATCTTTCGTACCGCAAGAGACATAAAAAAAATCAATCCCAAAATATGAAAAAAAATAAGAATCTTGTTCCAAATAATTATATGTATACAAAACACTAACAGAAACCTCATTCCAAATTCACTGAAGGAAAAAAAAAAATGTGATGAACGTCGATCAGACTAATAGTGTTTTTTTTTTAATTTCACCTTCTCGTGTTTGGATGAGAGCCGCTTTCCCTGTCTAATTATTGGTGTTTCCCAGGTGTCCTGCGTACAGGTGACCCTCCCCGCCTCGCCCACTTCTCCACGCCCAGGTAAGGAGTTGCTTTGTTCTTATTTTTATTATCAGTATCATTTTTATTATTTCTTGCTGCCTTTTTGCATTTTTTTGCATTTTTATTATTAGCAGTACCAGTGTTATTATTATTATTATTATTATTATTATTATTATTATTATTATTATTATTATTATTATTATTATTATTATTATTATTATTATTATTATTATTATTATTATTATTATTATTATTATTGTTATTATTGCCATTGCGTTTTTATCATCATCATCGTCATCATTCTCTTCTTCCTCCTCCTCCTCCTCCCCCTCCTCCTCCTCTTCTTTTTCTTCTTCAGCATGTCTCCACCCAAAGAAATCTGTCTGCATTGCCCCCTTTTTTATTATTTTTTTTTTTTACAGTTAAGGAGACAGTTCAAGGGCGTAAAGAAAAAAAAAAAAAAGCCCCCTACTCACTGCTCCTGAATTGAGGTCAAAGGAGTGTCCAAAAAGAGAGGTCAATTTCGGGAGGAGAGGTGTCCTGACACCCTCCTCTTGAAAGAGTTCAAGTCGTAGGTAGGAGGAAATACAGATGAAGGAAGATTGTTCCAGAGTTTACCAGCGTGAGGGATGAAAGAGTGAAGATGCTGGTTGACTCTTGCATAAGGGGTTTGGACAGTATAGGGATGAGCATGAGTAGAAAGGCGTGTGCAGCGGGGCCGCGGGAGGGGGGGAGGCATGCAGTTAGCAAGTTCAGAATAGCAGTCAGCATGAAAATATCGATAGAAGATAGAAAGAGAGGCAACATGGCGGCGGAATTTGAGAGGTAGAAGACTATCAGTATGAGGTATATCAGTATCAGTATGAGACGAAGAGCCTTTGACTGCACTCTGTCAAGGAGAGCTGTGTGAGTGGAGGCCCCCCACACATGAGATGCATACTCCACACGAGGGCGCACAAGGCTCCTGTAAATGGATAGCAACTGTGCGGGGGAGAAAAACTGGCGGAGACGGTACAGAACGCCCAGCCTAGAGGAAGCCGATTTAGTAAGAGATGAGATATGAAGTTTCCAGTTGAGATTTTGAGTTAAGGATAGACCGAGAATGTTTAGTGTTGAAGAAGGTGATAGCTGAGTGTTGTCGAAGAATAGGGGATAGTTGTTTGGAAGATTGTGTCGAGTGGATAGGTGGAAAAACTGTGTTTTTGAGGCGTTGAAGGACACCAGGTTCCTCTTGCCCCAATCGGAAATAATAGTAAGGTCTGAGGCTAAGCGTTCTGTTGCCTCCAGCCTTGAATCGTTAAGTTCCTGTGGAGTGGGTCTTCTATTAAAAGAAGTTGAGTAATGTAGAGTGGAGTCATCGGCGTAAGAATGGATAAGACAGTTCGTTTTGGAAAGAAGATCATCAATGAACAACAGAAAGAGAGTGGGAGATAGGACAGAACCCTGTGGGACACCACTGTTAATAGGTTTAGGGGAAGAACAGTGGCCGTCTACCACAGCAGAAATAGAACGGTCAGAAAGGAAACTGGAGATAAAGGTACAGAGAGAAGGATAGAAACCATAGGAGGGTAGTTTGGAAAGCAAAGATTTGTGCCAGACCCTATCAAAAGCTTTTGATATGTCCAGCGCAATAGCAAAGGTTTCACCGCAACGGCTAAGAGAGGATGACCAAGAGTCAGTTAGGAAGGCAAGGAGATCACTAGTAGAACGCCCCTTGCGGAACCCATACTGGCGATCAGATAGAAGGTTAGAAGTGGAAAGGTGCTTTTGAATCTTCCGGTTAAGGATTGATTCAAAAGCTTTAGATAGACAGGAAAGTAAAGCTAAAGGGCGGTAGTTTGAGGGATTGGAGCGGTCACCCATCTTAGGTACAGGCTGTATGAAGGCATACTTCCAGCAGGAAGGAAAGGTAGATGTTGATAGGCTGAGACGAAAGAGTTTGACCAGGCAGGGTGTCAGCACGGAAGCACAGTTTTTAAGGACAATAGGAGGCACTCCATCAGGTCCATAAGCCTTCTGAGAGTTGAGGACATAGAGGGCATAGAAAACATCATTTGGAAGAATTTTAATAACAGGCATAAAGGAGTCAGAGGGGGGATGAGTAGGAGGAATATGCCCAGAATCGTCCAGGTTGGAGTTCTTACAGAAAGTTTGAGCGAAGAGTTCAGCCTTAGAGACAGATGAGACGGCAGTTCTGCCGGCAGGGTTAAGGAGAGGAGGGAAAGAGGAAGAAGTGAAATTGGAGGAGATATTTTTGGCTAGATGCCAGAAGTCACGGGAAGAATTAGAAGAAGCAAGGTGTTGACATTTTCTATTGATAAAATAAGTTTTGGTATGTCGGAGAATAGATTTGGCACGATTCCGGGCTGAAATGTAAAGGTCAAAGGTAGCGGGTGTTCGAAGGCTCTGGAATCTTTTGTGAGCTGCCTCTCTATCTTTAATAGCACGAGAACAAGCATGATTAAACCAAGGCTTTTAGCATGAGGAGTAGAGAAAGTACGTGGAATATATGCATCTTCTCGCGGGATTAGTTTTCTCTACTAGGTGACT
>NC_066527.1:17743584-17753584 GCF_024679095.1 Eriocheir sinensis | reverse complement strand
TTTATATGTTTTCTTAACTTTTATTCCTTAGTTTCAGTTTGTCTACTTATCTTTTCATTATCATTGTTTTCTTTCTGCTTTTCAATATTTTTTCTTTAGTTTTCATTTTCAGTTTTTAATCATATCATTTTTTCCTTCTTTCATACTTTTCTTTCTCTCATTCTGCTTTTCATTAATGTTTCTTTCTTAATCTTTATTTTTTCTATGTATATTTTCATTTGCATATTTTCTTTTTACTGGAGGCCTACCTTATTTTTTCTATAGTTTTCTTTTTATTTCTTTAATCATATAACTTTATTTTTTCATACTTTTCTCTTTTATTCTGTCTTTCTTTCATATTTCTTTCATAACCTTTTGTCCTTTAATTTTACTTTCTCGTTCGTTTCCATTCATTCTTTTTCACATTCCTTCATTTTTTTTCTTATATCTTTATTATTATTCCCATTCCTGTTCTGTCATTTCTCGTTCATTCTTAGCTTCATTCAATTATTCTTCATTTCTTTTTTTGTCTTTCTTTTCTTTATTTAAGGATGCAGAAATATGAGAACAGAATCGCATGTTTTAATTCGTTTCGCTACGCTTCTAAAATTTTCATCCGTTTTTTGCGTTCACTTTTTTTCGTCGCCCCGTTCAGTTCCACGTATTTTGCCTTTGTTTAATGTGTTCTTGTGTTTTGCCGCTATTTATCATCTCCATTTCTCTCTCTCTCTCTCTCTCTCTCTCTCTCTCTCTCTCTCTCACACACACACACACACAGAGAGAGAGAGAGAGAGAGAGAGAGAGAGAGAGAGAGAGAGAGAGAATCCGTCTCCCGCTCACGCCTCCTCCAAGTTTACATGTGAATCTTCTTCCTCCTCTTTTTCTTTTCTCCTTTTCTTCCATTTCCTTTTCTTCTCTTTTTGCTTCCTTTTCCTTTCCATCCACAAGCCTCAATTCTTATCTAACTTTTCTTTCTTCTTTTCATGATTTTTCTTCTTCTGGTCACTATTTTTTTCTCTTTTCACTTTTGTTCTCTTTTCATGCTACATTTTGTTATTTCCCACTGTTCTTTTCATACTTCCTTTTCTCTTTTGTAACTTTTTTCTTTTAACACTATTTTTGTCGTATATGTCTGCTGTTTACTCTTTCATCCTCCGTTTCCTCACTCTCGTCTTCCCCTTCCAGTTTTTGCTTCTTTACTTCCAAATTCTTTCCCACTAAAGCCACGCTGAGCCAAGAAAGGGAAGAAGGAGGAAGAGAAGAAGGGAGAGAAAGGGGGCGATAAAGAAAGGAAAATAATGCGACTTCGACTTTAGACAATTTTGAAAGAATTCGAAAAAAGGGAAAATTTAAGCAGAAAAATGAAGAGGAAGAAGAAGACGAAGGAGAGGAGTAACAGAAGGTTGAAGAATGATAGGATGAGGAGGAGAAGGAGAGGGGAGGAGTTACAAGAAAAAGAAGAATGATATGAATAAAAATAAATACAAAGGAAGTAGAAAGAACCAAAAAAGTAAGAAACAGGAAGTAGAAACTGAATAAAGGAGATAGTCGGAGAAAGAAAGAGACGGAGGAGGAGGAGGAGGAGGAGGAGGAGAGGGGAGGAGTTAGAAGAAAAAGAAGAGCAATATGAATAAAGATAAATACAAAGGAAGTAGAAAGAAATTAGAAACAGGAAGTAGAAATTGAAAAAAAGAGATAGTCGGACGAAGAAAGACTGAGAAGGAGGAGGAGGAGGAGGAGAAGGAGACATTTTTTTTTTAGGAGGACAGGAACAAAAGAGAGGAGGTAAATGAGGTAGCGGAAAGTAGTTAAGTAGTTAGCCGTAGTTAAGTAGTTAGGGCGAGAAAAGAAGAGAAGAGAAAAGTGAAAGAAGAAAGTGTATATTCCCAAAGGAAGAGGAAGGGAGGGAAGGAGAGAAAGGGGGGTTAAGAAAATTGCAAAAGGTTAAGATTCACTAGGAAGATGGAAGGAGGAGGAGGAGGAGGAGGAGGAGGAGGAGGAGGAGGAGGAGTGGTGGAAGCAGCAGCATGTGGAATAAAGGAGAGGAGGAAGAAGAAGAAGAAAGAAAAGAAATGTAAAACGGAGAAAATTACATAAGGAACAAATTTCGTGGTCTAGGAGAAGGAGAAGGAGGAGGAGGAGAAGAAGAAGAAGAAGAAGAAGAAGAAGAAGAAGAAGAAGAAGAAGAAGAAGAAGAAGAAGGGAGAGCAAAAATAAGAATAAAAAGAAATAAATAAAGAATGTGCTGGGTTTCGAGGAGGAGGAGGAGGAGGAGGAGGAAGAAGAAGAAGAAGAAGAAGAAGAGGAGGAGGAGGAGGAGGAGGAGGAAGAGGAAGACTACACTTATACCCAAGATATCCATAGCAATTCCAACAGATGTCACCACCAATGTATGTGTGAGAGAGAGAGAGAGAGAGAGAGAGAGAGAGGAGAAAAAACAGCATCCCAACAATGAAATAAATATAAGAATGTCTGACTTTTTTTTCCCTTCATTTTTTTCCCATCTCTCTTCCCTCCTTCCTTCCCTCCCTCCCTCCCTCCTTCCTCCGTTTCCCTCCGTCTTTCCCAATTACATTATCTTCACCATATCACCACTCCTCCTCCTCCTCCTCCTCCTAAACTACATGAGTATCCCCTTTAGAACACAAAGTCACATTCCGTTTTCTGTTGACTGATATATGGACGACAGACAGAAAGGAGGGCGATGTTTTTATCCTCTCTCTCTCTCTAAGGACTCTCTCTCTCCATTATTACTACTACTCTACTACTACTACTCTCTACTACTACTATCTATTACTACTACTACTACTACTACTACTACTACTACTACTACTACTACTACTACTACTACTACTACTACTACTACTACTACTACAACCGACACTACTAATGATCTCACAGCACAAAATTCATCCCTGAGCTCTTTCTTACTTACCTCCTCCTCCTCCTCCTCCTCCTCTTCCCCTCTTCTTTATCCGTTATTCATATATTTATTTCCCTAGATAGAAGACATGATAATAATTCTTCCCCTTCGTCCTTTTTCTACCATTTCCCCTTCCTCCTCCTCCTCCTCCTCCTCCTCTTTCTCTTCCTCCTCCTCCTCCTCCTGGTCTCTCTCTCTCTCTCTCTCTCTCTCTCTCTCTCTCTCTCTCTCATTTTATGTTCCTTCATTCCTCGTTACTTCTCAAAAATATTTAATCAGAGAGAGAGCGAGAGAGAGAGAGAGAGAGAGAGAGAGAGCGGATGGGGGGAGATAAAAGGGAAGCAATTTGTTTGTAAATATGTTTGGGGGGGTTGAGTGTGTGTGTGTGTGTGTGTGTGTGTGTGTGTGGAAATGAAGGTATTTGTGTGTGTATAAAGATATATAAATATTTATGTGCGTGTACCTATCTGTGTGTGTGTGTGTGTGTGTGTGTGTGTGTGTGTGTGTGTGTGTGTGTGTGTGTGTGTGTGTGTGTGTGTGTGTGTGTGTGTGTGTGTGTGTGAGAGAGAGAGAGAGAGAGAGAGAGAGAGAGAGAGAGAGAGAGAGAGAGAGAGAGAGAGAGAGAGAGAGAGAGAGAGAGAGAGAGAGAGAGAGAGTTCCTAGCTGTATCCCTCACCTCTTGGGAAATTCATGAGAGGAGGTTTGGGTGGGGCTTAGGGGTTGTGGTGGTTTTTGTTTTTCTTGGTGGTGGTGGTGGTGGTGCTGGTTGTGGTTTTGAATTAGGTGTTGATAATAAAGAGTGATGGTGAATGTGATAAAGAAGGAGAAGACTGATAGAAAGAAAAGAGTAGAGGGAATTTGAGGAGGAAAAGAAGGAGAAGGAAGTAGAGGAAGAAGAGGAGGAGTAAGTGGAGAAAGATAGGAAAAAGAAAGAGGAGAAGAAGTGGAGAAAGATAAGATGGAGAAGTAAGTGGAGGAAGGGAAGGAGAAGGAAGTGGAGAAAGATAAGAAGAAAAAGGAGGAGAACGAAATGGAGAAATGAGGAGAAGGTGAAGTGGAGGAAGGAGAAGAAGAAACAGAAGGAGAAGGAAGTGGAGAAAGATAAGAAGAAGAAAGAGGAGGAGAAGGAAGTGGAGAAAGATGAGGAGAAGGAGACGTAACTGGAGGAAGAGAAGGAAAAGAAGAAACAGGAGGAGAAGGAAGTGGAGAAAGTGGAGGAGGAGAAGGATATAGAGGAACGGAAGGAGGAGGAAGAGCAGAAGGAATTGGAGGAAGAAAAGTAGGAGAAGGAAGTAGAAGTAGAGGAGTAGTAGAAAGGGAAAGAAAACTAGGAAGAATTTGATTTTATAACCAGAAACAAAATCAACAACAACAACAACAACAACAACAACAGCAGGTGAGGACAGGTAGATCTCAGGTGTCCCCGTCTTCATTACTCACCTTGATTAACAGCACCTGGCAGCCTTTCTCTCTCTCTCTCTCTCTCTCTCTCTCTCTCTCTCTCTCTCTCTTCCATCATTTTTGTCTCTCTTCCTCAAATGAGTTTTATTTTCTTTCTATTCCTCCATTTTTTTTTCTTTTTTTCCATTATTTTATATTCCTAAGCATCACATATCGTCCTCCATTTTCCATCAGTTTTATTCTTTTTTCTTCCTTTTTTTAATTTTTTTTTTCATTCTTATTTTTTTTATATACATTTTTTTTATTGCCTCCTTGTATTTATCCCTCCACTTTCATTTTGTCATTATTATTTTCCTTTCGTCATTTTCATTCTTTGTTTTTTTTTCCCACTCTGCTTTCTTCTTTTGTAACGGGCTTGTCGGGGGGCGTTTAAAGGGCGTTGATTAAGACTTCAGCTTCCTTAAGATGAATATATTCGTAGCCTTTGTACAGGAGCGTCGGAGCGAGAGTGACTGTCGTTGTGTGTCAGTCGGACTCTCGTGAAGGAGTGGCGAGTTACAGGTTGGAAAATAATTCTTACAACTGGTCACGTACGTCAAGGTGACCTCTGCGCACCGTCGGAGTGCGAAGTATACAAAACTGAGACGGTAAACACTGACGGACGACATTCCTATAAGGTGGCGTGATCTATCTGTCGTGGGTTTTTTCCATTGACAATTGTATGCCTAATTCGTGGTGATATTAAATAATAATAATAATAATACATTGATATCCTACTATAACACTTTCCTTAACCCATTCTTTTTTTTACTTTCTAGTTTTCATTTTTTTCTCATTTATTTCTCACTCGGTTTTCTCTCTCCTCCCAATTTCTCTCTTTTGCTGTTTAATTTTCCGTCGTTTTTTTCCCACTTTGCTTTCTTCGTCTTTCCTTAACCCATTTTTTTTCTTTCTAGTTTTCTTTTTTTCTCATTTATTTCTCACTTTGTTTTCTTTCTCCTCCCAATTTCTCTCTTTGCCATTTCATTTTCCTTCATCCTTCTTTACTGTATTTTCCCTCCTTTCCTTTTTTTTGTTTTTTCCTTTTCCCTACCCATGTCCTTAAAAAACTTTCCTTATATCCTCATCTCTAATACTTTCTTTCATCAGTTTTCTTTTATCTTCGTTTCTATACCTTCCATTTTTGCTTTCCTCTGCTTTTCTATTTTCTCTTTTTTCTTTCTCTTCCGTTCAGTAGCTCCCATTCTTGTTTTCCTTCCCTTTTTCCATTTTCGTTTCTCTCCCATTTTATTACTTCCATTATCGCTTTTTTTCGTTTTTGTTTTCTGCTTTCCCAACCTCTTTCTTCTCTTTCCCATGCCCTACCTACCACTGTTTTCCTTTCCTCTTTATTTTCCTTCTTTTCTCCGTTTTCCCTTCCGTCCCATGCTTTTCCTCCTACACCTGAGATATATTTTCCCATAATGTTTTCTCTGATGATCGTCTTTTTTAACAACGCTTTTCATATGTTTTTTTTTTCATTTATCTTCTATTTCTTTTTTTCCTTCAGTATTTGCTTTCCTATCGTTCTCCATCCATTCTTCCCAAAATTTCTTCTAGTTCTTTTTCTTTTCATTTTTTTCACGTGTCTTGCTTTCTCTCACTTTTATTTCTAACCATTTTCACCTTTCATTCCCTATTTGCTTTTCTACCTCTCCATTTTTCTTTCTTTTCCTTTTTTCCTTTCTTTTAAACTCTTTGCCTCCTCCATATACTCTTTCTTTTCCTTCTTCCATGCTTTATATCTTTGTTTTCTCTCACTTTTATTTGTCACCATTTTCTCCTTTCATTCCCTATCTACTTTTCTACCTCTCCATTTTTCTTTCTTTTCTTTTTTTTTCCTTTCCCTTAAACTTTTTGCCTCCTCCATGTTCCCTTTCTTTTCCTTCTTTCATACTTTCTTTCTTTGGTTTCTCTTAATTTTATTTGTCACCATTTATCCTTCCATTCCCTATTTACTCTTCTACCTCTTCATTCTTCTTTCTACTCTTTTTTTTCCTTTCCCTTTATTTTCTCTTTGCCTCCTCCATATACTTTTTCTTTTCCTTTTTTCTTCTTCCATACTTTCCAACATTTCCTTCTATATTTTTTGCTCCTTTTCTTCCTCTCCCTTTCATTTATTCTTTCTTTTCCTTCGTCCTTCCTTTTTTCCTACATTTCCTTCTATACCCTTTTCTGCTCGCCTTTTCATTTACGTTTTCATTTCTTTTCCTCTCCACCTGATATCCTGCTTTTCCTTCAATACCATTTTTCACCTTTTCCTCTCCACCTGATATCCTGCATTTCCTTCAATACCATTTTTCACCTTTTCCTTTTCTTTTCATTTACTTATTCCTTTCCTTTCGTCCACACCTTCTTTCCTTAATTTCCTCCTTCCTCACCCTTTTATTCATTCCTCCTCCTCCTCCTCCTCCTCCTTCTCTTCTCTTCTCACATCATTTCATTTATTCCCTAACCGCTGACCATTCTTCATTCCTTCCCTTCTCTGTTCTTCCCTTCTCTTTCTCTCTCATTCTCTTCACCTTCATCTTCTCGAATTCTCTCCTCTCCTTTCTTTCGTTCATCCTTCATTCGGTAGGAGAAAGAGAGAGAGAGAGAGAGAGAGAGAGAGAGAGAGAGAGAGAGAGAGAGAGATTAAGCGATTAATCATTTACTGAAGACTGAAATCACACATTAACCAAACGTGAGAGAGAGAGAGAGAGAGAGAGAGAGAGACAGAGAGAGAGAGAGAGAGATACTGTATTAATTAAGCTCTGAAGATCTAAAGCGATTAAATCAAGAAAGAGAGGAGGGAGAGGAAGAGATAAGAGAGGAAGGAAACAGAGGGTGAAGAGGAAGAGAAAGTGACGGACAGGAAGAAGAGGGGGAGGAGGAGGAGGAGGAGGAGGAGGAGGAGGAGAAGGAGGGCGAATGACATCCAAGGTATATAGAAATTAATTAGTTTTCAGTGTAATTGTGTGTGTTTCTGTGTGTGTGTGTGTGTGTGTGTGTGTGTGTGTGTGTGTGTGTGTGTGTGTGTGTGTGTGTGTGTGTGTGTGTGTGTGTCGGCATTTTCATTTCCATATAACCAATTTTCTTTTTTTTTTTCGTCGCTCGGGCATAGTGGATAAAAATGTCGCTTGAAAATTAACACACACACACGCTTAATCAATACAGCATAACACTTCAGATACTCGTAATACATTAAGTTCAATAGTTACAAAGAGATAATCGAAAATGCATTGGGAAGAGAGAATGAGAATATAGTAGAATTAATAGCAATAGGAATAAACACGAAGAAAAGGAATAGGTAGAGAAAGACTAACTGCAATAGGTACTGGAACAAGGGAATTGGAAGAGAATGAATTTGAATTTATACAATGTTGAGAAATGCCAAAGTAAAGAGATTATTCAGAAACAGAGACACGGGAAAGGAATACGAGGCTGGTTAGTTCAATATAAATACAAATGAAGCTGTACCAAATAAGTAGATGAATAACAAATAGACATGAAAGATAGGAATATAAAAAGAATGAGTTAGATATGAATACAAAACAAATGAATACCAAGGAGAGGGGAGAAACTAGATATATGTTCGAAGGGAGGGAATAAGAAGAGAATGAGTTAGATATTAATACAGATCAAATGGACATGAGGAAAGGAGTCAAACTACAAAAGATATGAGAGAAGTGAGGAGAAGATGAGTTAGATATTAATGCAAAGCAAGTGAATAGCGATATCAGAGTCAAAATACAATAGATACAAAGGCGAGGAATAGGAAAAGAAAGTGTCAGGTCTAAATGTAATGCAAGTGGATACGAGAAAAGTGTTAAACTAAAAAGAAAATGCGAAACAAGGGAAGGGGAAGAGAATGATTTAGATATTAATAGATAGCAATTGAATAGCAAGTGTAAAGACCTAAATTACAATACAACGAAGGAGAGGAATGGAACTGGAATCAAATACAAATACAAAAGCAAGGGACATAAATACTTACAAATAGATACGAAACAAAGAAATAGACACAAAATTAGATAGATATAAATTCAAAGGAAATAATAATAGTAAGAATAAGAAAACGTCAATAAACAGATACAAAGGAAACGAAAGAGATAAAATAATGCGTTAATATATATACAAGGCAAGTGAATAGGAAAAGAGATAAGGCGAAGAAAAATGGTAGGGAGCGTGTAAACGGAGAAGGAATTAATATAAATGCAAAACAAGGGAAGAGGAAGAAGTTGACGTGGATTACAAATATATGCGAAACAAATTAACAGGAGGGGAAATAAATGGAATGTAAATATATGTAAATAGATTGAGATGTAATGTGATAGAAACTTATTTAATCGATTTGTGTGATTTGTAGATATTGATGTAGATGTTTGTGGATGTAGGTGATGTTTATGTAGTTACTTTGGAGAAAAAAAAAACAATGATGAGGTGGAGTTTTTTTAAGCTAATATATCAGGGCAACATTGGAGGTAAAGAAGAAGAATAAGCACTTGTATTTCTATCTCTCTTTCTCTTCTCGTTTCCTCTTCCCTCTTCTCTTTCTCCTCTTTTTTCTCCTATATCTCTTCCTCTTCCTTTTCCTCTTCCTCTTTCCCCTCTTCTATTTCTCTTCTTCTCTTTTCCGCTTCCCTCTCCTCTTTCTCCTCTTTTTTTCTTATTTCTGTTCCTCTTCCTCTTCCCACTCCTCTCTCTCCTCTTCTCCTATTTATCTTCCTCTTCTTTTTTCTCTTCCTCTTTCCTCTCCTCTTTCTTCTCTTCTTTTCATCTTTCTCCTCTTATTTCTCTTATTACTCTTCCTCTTCCCTTCCCTCTTCCTCTTCCACTTCCCTTTCATCTCTCCTCTTATCCTCCTCCTCTCTTATTCTTCGTTCGTATCCTCTCCTCCTCGTCTTCCTTTTTGTCCTTCTTCTCGTCTCCTCCTCCTTCTCCTTCTAATTTCAATATTCTGATAAAAATCTGATTACACAACTCGAATTAGTGGAGGTTATTTGATTACAAACTACTGTCCCTTAATTATGAGAGAGAGAGAGAGAGAGAGAGAGAGAGAAAGGTAATCAAAGGTAGTTAAGGTATCGTAGACTATAGCAAGGTGATTCGATTCAAGGTAAAAGTAGTTAGTTAGATCTCACCTTGATACAGACGGACAGGTAAGGTGACAGGTGAAAACTCTCTCTCTCTCTCTCTCTCTCTCTCTCTCTCTCTCTCTCTCTCTCTCTCTCTCTCTCTCTCTCTCTCTCTCTCTCTCTCCATCTTATTTTTTTTTTCCTTTATTTCTTTTCATTTCCTTTCTTATTTTTTTCAATCTCCCTTTTTTCATACCGTTTGCTTTTTCTTTGTTTTTTTTTTCCTTTTCTTTCTGTCCTTTTTGTTGCCTTGCTGTGAGTTACTGAGGTGGTGTGTGTGTGTGTGTGTGTGTGTGTGTGTTTCAGCTCTATGGGACTGTTTTTTTTTTTTTTTTACGTTTTCTTCTTCGTATTCCTTGTGTTTTTACTGTTTTTTTTCTTTGTTCATCTTATTTTTTTCATACTCTTTTTCCCATTTTCATGCGAATTTTCTTTTTCTGCTGATTTGTTTCATTAAATTCACTATCTCTTCCTTCATTATTTCCACTCTTTATGTTCTTAATTCCCATCTTTTTCTCTCTTCTTAATCATGTCCTTTTTT
>NC_066527.1:17683584-17733584 GCF_024679095.1 Eriocheir sinensis | reverse complement strand
AGGAAAAGAAGAAGATTAAGAGAGAAGTGGAGGATTAGGATGAGGAAAAAGAGAAAGAGAAGTGGAGGATTAAGAGGAGGAAAAAGAGGAAAAGAAGAAGAGATGAGGTCAAAGGTTACTGCTATAATTACATACGTGTGTGTGTGTGTGTGTGTGTGTGTGTGTGTGTGTGTGTTAATTTATGGATGGGAATTCGTATATGTTTGCGCGTGTGTATGTTCTCTTATTCCTTCGATATCCCCCTTTCCTTTCCTTCACCTAAAACAATAAAAACAAGAAAAATGAATAAAAGAAAACGAAACAGTAAAGGAAAAAAACAATCAGAAAAACAAACAAAACCAATGAATAACAACAACAAAACAAAAAAAAGGGTAACAAGATATATATGTACTTTTTAAAACACAGAATGGAGAAAAAAATAACAAATGATTGAATATATATAAAAAAAAAGGAGGAGGAGGAGGAGGAGGAGGAGGAGGAGGGAGACAATCTAAGAGTAAGAACGAGAGAAACTGGAAGAAGAAGAAGAAAAGAAGATGATGAAAAAGAAAAGAGGAAAAAGGAGAAAAAAAATAAAAAAATGAAAATAAAAATAAAAATAAAAAGGAAAAGGAAGAGGAAGTATGAAAAAAAACAAAGAAGAGGAGGAATAGAAGATAAGAAGAAGAACCAGAAGAAAATTGAAGAGAAAGAAGAATGAGGAAGAGGATAAAGAAGAGGAATAGACGGCAACTCAGGAAATAATTAATGAAGAAAACGAAAAAAAAAATAGAACTAAAATAAGAAGAGTAATGGATAATAACACAATAAACAAATCTTTATATACACACTAAAAAAAAAAAAAAACAGAAAAAACAGAAGAAGGAAGGTTAGAGAGTAAAAATCAAAGAAAAACAAAACAACAACAAAAAAATAACTACTTCCAAAACACAGATAACAAATAAAATAATCGGCATCGCATTAAAATTCAAAACAAGTAAAAATCCAAAAAAAAAAAAAAAACCACTTAAACTCCTCCCGAAATAAAGAAACTAATAATAATCGTACGCGAATTGCAATGAAACAAAAATAAACGTTAACATTAATATGCACACAAAAAAACGTTGAGCTCGCGAACACGTGTATGAATTCAGTGAACGCGTGTGACGAGAATGAAGGGAACGGTATAAAAAGGTGAATAAATTTGTGTGGATGAATAATAAATAAATTGTTGCCGACGTGTTGAAAGGGAATGAAGAATTTGATATAGAAGGATGAGGATGGGGAGGGGGAGCAGGAGGAGGAAGAGGAGGAGGAGGAGGAAGATGAAGATGAAGAAAAAGAAGATGATGAAAAAGAAAAGAGGAAAAAGGAGAAAAAACGAAATGAAAAAAAAGAAAAGGAAGAGAAAGTATGAATAAAACAAAGAAGAAAACAAGAAGCAGAAAAGAAGAAAAAGAGGACGAAGAGGAGGATAAAGAAGATGAAAAAGAAGAAGAAAATGAAGAAAAAGAGATATAAAGAGGAGTAGGATAGGCTTAGAGAGAGAGAGAGAGAGAGAGAGGCACTGAATGTATAGCTTTTAGCCTGTACATATGTCACCCTTTATCTATTGAACTCTCTCTCTCTCTCTCTCTCTCTCTCTCTCTCTCTCTCTCTCTCTCTCTCTCTCTCTCTCTCTCTCTCTCTCTCTCTCACGCCCCCCCCCCCCCCCCATTTATCTTCTTTCCCTCTCTCCTGATATCCTTTGCGTCACCCTCCGTCTCCTCCTTTCTTCTTTTATCTCCATTTGTCTTTCTTTGGTCCCAGTGGAGGAGGAGGAAGAGGAGGAGGAGAAGGAGGAGGAGGAGGAGGAGGAGGAGGAGGCTTCGAGTATAAAGAGTAAATTGAAATGAATTGACAAGAAATATATTGTCAGAGAGAGAGAGAGAGAGAGAGAGAGAGAGAGAGAGAGAGAGAGAGAGAGAGAGAGAGAGAGAGAGACTTGCCTCCCATGATAATATTCTTTGTTGTTATTCCATTGTTAGTTTTTTTTTGTGTGTGTCGATGTTATGTATGCAATACTTTTTATGTACGCACGAACCCACACACACACACACACACACACACACACACACACACACACACACACACACACACACAAAACAAAAAAATCGACATATATATATCAAGAGAGAGAGAGAGAGAGAGAGAGAGAGAGAGAGAGAGAGAGAGAGAGAGACCATTGATAGCTCTAAAGTGAATAGACTCCCGAACCAAATTATTTCCCTTTCACTTTTTTCCCTTTGACTTTTTTCCCGACCTTTTTTTCCCCGCTAAGACTCATCCACGAAGGCCCATCACATTAGTCCCTCCCTTTATTCCCGGAGCTGAGGGATAGCCGGGAAAAAACTGTGTACATAAAATTTATTCCCTTCGTCTCTTTTCTTCCTTGCCATACATTATTTTTTTCCCCTTCTGGCCTCATGGGGGAAGAAAATATATATGCAGCTAAATATATTCTTCTTCTTTCTACTGTTTTTTTTTTAAAGGTTCTAAGGGAAAAGATATCGTAGTTTTTTTTTTAACTTTTTTATTTTCATTATTTTATTATTTTATTTTTATTTTTATTTATTAACAGTATTTGTTGTTATTAAAAAGTTACTATTTACGAATAGTGGAATGTAGTAGTAGTAGTAGTAGTAGTAGTAGTAGTAGTAGTAGTCGTAGTGGTAGTAATAGTAATATTAGCTGCAGTAGTAGTAGTAGTAGTAGTAATAATAATAATAATAATAATAATAATAATAATAATAATAATAATAATAATAATAATAATAGTAATAAAAATAATAATAATACCAATTCATTCATTTATTATTTTTTTTTCGGTCATATACGGAAAAAGAAAAAAAAATAACATAACAGAAATCATGTGTGTGTGTGTGTGTGTGTGTGTGTGTGTGTGTGTGTGTGTGTGTGTGTGTGTGTGTGTGTGTGTGTGTTTGTTATTAGTCTTGGCATGGGTGGAGACGGAGTGTGGATAGGCCTACTTGTGTTGTTATTAGTGAAGGTTGTGTTTATTTATGCCATTGTTATCTTCTGAGGCGTAATGGAGAAGGAAGAAGAAGAGGAGGAGGAGGAGGAGGAAGAGGAGGAGGAAGAGGAACGAAAAGTGAAAGTTAGAAGAGGATGAATGAGAGGAAGAGAATGGAGAAGGATGAGAAATAATGAAAAATGGTTGCAGGAGGAGGAGGAGGAGGAGGAGGAGGAGGTGAAGGAGAAAGAAGAAGAAGAATAGCAAGTTAGGATTAGCAGGAAGATGAATGTATTGCCAGGAAGAGACAAGAAGGAAAATAATAGCGAAGGAGGAGGAGGAGGAGGAGGAGGAGGAGGAGGAAAGAAGACGAGGAGTAAAACAAAGAGATAGAGAAGAACCATGAGAATAATAAATAATGGCAAGAGAGAAAAGAAGCAGAAGAGAGAAAAGAAGGAGAAGAGAAAGAGGAAGAAGAAGAAGAGGAAGAAGGGAAAAAATAGCGGAAACCAACATCATTACAGTCCCTTCGTCTTCCCTTCCTCTCTCCTCCTCCTCCTCCTCCTCCTCCTCCTCCTCCTCTTCCTCCTCCTCCTCCAGCTTTACTTGGCCTGGCTTCTTAGGGCAACTGGAGGAAACAAGTCGACGGGCGGAGGAAACTTTTTAAAACGCTTCAGAACCTCTCCTTTTCCTCCCTCCACTCCGGCCCGCACGTGGAGAGAATACTGGTGGGAGGGAGGGAGGGAGGGAGGGAAGGGTCGTTGGTTGGAGTGATTGAAGGAGTGAATGTAGGTATGAAGGAAGGTGGGAGGAAAGGAAAGTGAGGAGGAGGAGGAGGAGGAGGAGGAGGAGGAAGAGGAGGAGGAGGAGGCGTTAGATGTAAAGAAAGGAAAGTAAAATAAAAATGGACTGATATTGAAGAGTAAGACGAGGAAGAGAGAGAGAGAGAGAGAGAGAGAGAGAGAGGAGGAAATAAATAAATAAATATATATGGAAAGAAAGAAGGGAAGGAAAAATGGAGGAAGAAAGAAGAGGAGTTGCGTAAAATAAGATGAGAATTACCTAAAAAATGTAGAATGGGAAAAGAATAAAAATGGGAAGGGAAAGAAAGGATGGGAAAATATGGAAGAAAGAAAAGAAAGAAGAAAGGAAGGAAGAAAAGAGAGAAACTACAAAAAGAAAAGAATATTGCCTAAAAAAACGTACTGAAGAAAAAATGAGAAAGGAGAGAAAAGAGGATACAATATGGAAGGAAGAAAAGAAAAAAAGAAATGGAGGCAGAAAGAAGATGAATAGCAGAAAGGGAAACGAAGAAGGGAAGAAGGGAAAAGAATGAAAAAATGAAAAGGGAAAGAAAATAAAGAAAAAATACTGAAAAGAAGGAGAAGGAAGGAAAGAGAAGATAAAATATAACGAGAAGATTAAAAATGAGGAGACCAGATATCTACACCAACATCAACAACAACAACAACAACATCAACAACAACAGCAACAACATATGGACCCTCATGCATCACACTTCCCGTTTTCTACGAGCAGCAAGTCGTTTTCTTCGTTCCGGGTCAGTGGGTGGCTAAAATATTTGTTCTGCTGGCGCCTCGGAAGGAGTTGGACGAGGGGGAAGAGAAGAAGGAGGAGAAGGAAGAGGAAGAAGAAGAGAAGAAGAAGAAGGAGAAAATAAGAAGAAAAGGAAAAAAAAGAGAAAAAGAAAATGAAAAAATAGAAGTAGAAAAAGAGGACGAATGAAGAAGTAGAAGAAAAAAGTGGCGGGGTAGAGTAATGAAGAGGAAGAGGAAGAGGAAAGGATTGCAACAGGAAATGAGAAAGAGGATTGAGATAGATAGAGGGCGGGTGGAAAGAAGAAAATGCAGATGGGAAGAGAGGAGGCAAAGAAAGAAGATGAGGGGAATAAGGAAAGGAGAAAGAGAAGACTGCTGGGGGAAGTAAGTGTATGAGAAAAAGAAAAGAAAGGAAAAAAAGAAAAAGAAAGATATGGGAAAGAATAAAAAAATGAAAAAAAACAGGAAGGGAAAGGTACGTAGAAAAAAAGCAAAAGAAATGAAAGAAAAGGAGAAATTGAAAGATAGGGGAAAGAAGGAAAGGAATAAGAAAATAAATGGAAAAAGAGAAAATGAGAAGTAGGGGAAAAAAGGGAAAGAAAAAGAAAAGGAAAAGAAAAAGAAAGGTATGGAAAAGAAAGGAAAGAAATTGAAAAAGGGAACAGAGAAAAAGAAAGGTTGGGGAAAGAAGGAAAAGAAAGGAAAGGGAAAATAAAAAGAAAGTGGAAGAGGAAAGAAGAAAAGGAAAAAAAAGAGAAAAAGAAGATGAAGAAGTAGAAGTAAAAAGTGATGGCGAAGAAGAAAAAGTGGAAGAAAAAGAAGTAGAAAAAGAGAAAAAAGAGAATAAAAGAGGAGAGATAATGGGGAAGAGGAAGGTTCAGGAAGAAGAAGGAGAGGAAGTATAAGAAGAAGATGCCGGAATTGAAATGAGGAGGAGGAGGAGGAGGAGGAGGAGGAGGAGGAGAGAGATGAAAAAGAGGAGGGATACGAAGAGGAGGAAGAAGGGGTTGAAAGAGGAAGATGTGAAGTGTTATAGGTAATGGTGAATGGGGTTGGGGAAGAAAGGGGCAAA
Source organism: Eriocheir sinensis (assembly GCF_024679095.1). Classification (NCBI taxonomy): domain Eukaryota; kingdom Metazoa; phylum Arthropoda; class Malacostraca; order Decapoda; family Varunidae; genus Eriocheir; species Eriocheir sinensis. The sequence continues at coordinate 17,727,961 of NC_066527.1, read as the reverse complement.
GGGGGGTTGGGAAGGGAAGGTAAGGGGGGTGGGGGGATGGATGGGGAGGGTTAATGGGGTGGGAGCATAAAATTGAGTAAGATAGGAAATAACATAACTCTCTCTCTCTCTGTAACTCATTGACACACACACACACACACACACACACACACACACACACACACACACACACACACACACACACACACACACACACACACACACACACACACACACACACACACACACACACACACACACACACACACATCCGTTAACTTCTTCAAACGTACGCGCAAGTTTTTTTTTTTTTTTGGTTTTCTTGTGTGTGTGTGTGTACGGATTCTGAAAACATACCTACATACGTACACACACACACACACACACACACACACACACACACACACACACACACACACACACACACACACACACACACACACACACACACACACACACACACACGTACACAGGCCTACAAGTTTACATAAAAAAACGCACATGTAAACATTGAATTAGTTAAAGGGCTAAGGTAAATCTCTCTCTCTCTCTCTCTCTCTCTCTCTCTCTCTCTCTCTCTCTCGTTCGTCTTTCCTTAATGTTTCTAAAGTCTAACATAATTCATTTTTATTCTGTCTATACATTCACTTTATTTATTCTCTCTCTCTCTCTCTCTCTCTCTCTCTCTCTCTCTCTATATATATATGTATGTATCTATGTTTAATGAGGTCTCTATTTTCTTATTTATTTTTATTTCCCAAAAACAGAACAACACAAGCAACACAAACATCAACAAACGAAACACCAACAAAATTTTTCAAAAAACTCGTTCACACAAAAGTTAAAACCCGTTCGTATTTTCCAGTCTATTTTTATCTTTTTAGTCTCCGCTGTGTAATATTTTCTGGTGCTGGTCCAAGGTTGCGGTACATCCATCACGCTATGCTTAAAGAGGAGGAGGTTGGAGGAGGAGGAGAAGAAGAAGAGGAAGAGGAGGAGAATGGGATAGAGGTGGTGCTGGTATGTGGATAGGAGAAGGATAAAGGGAGGATAAAGAGAATGAACAGGAGGAAGAGGAGGAATAGGAGAAGGTAGAAGAGCAGGAGGAGGAGGAAGAGGAGGAGGTGAATGTGGTGATGGTGGTTGGAGGAATGGAGATAAAGAGGAAAGAAAGGAGATCAAAGGAGAGAAGGAGGAAGAGGAGGAGGAAGAGAAAAGAGAGAAAATTGTAGGTGGAGAAGCAAGCACAGCGATAGGTAGATTGATAGATGAAGAGAGAGAGAGAGAGAGAGAGAGAGAGAGAGAGAGAGAGAGAGAGAGAGAGAGAGATATTCAGGGGCGGCTGTGGACGCCTCTTAACTTCGTAGTTTTGTGAGTGAGAAATACGACACGCAACCCACTGGACACACACACACACACACACACACACACACACACACACACACACACACACACACACACACACGTAAACACTTTCATACCTTTCTCTCCCTTCCCCAACTCACTCACATTCTCTCTCTCTCTCTCTCTCTCTCTCTCTCTCTCTCTGTCTGTCTTTTGTGGACTCCTTTCACGTGCGAACAAAAAAAAGAAAAAAAAAAGAAAAGTTTGACCACGCGACTCACACCAAAATTACCGAAAGAAAAAAATAAAGAAAATAAAGAAGATAAAAGATAAAAAAGAGAGAAACGGAAAAAAACAAATAAAAACAGCAACAGGACACAATTTCCTCCCATGGCCAGTAGCTCGAGAGAGAGAGAGAGTTTTGGGGCAGATATTCACCCACTTCTACACCGAGGTTTATAATACTCTCTCTCTCTCTCTCTCTCTCTCTCTCTCTTGGTATGTAGGTCTATTTGCATCGGTATTTTCTCATCTTGCGTAGTATGTTTTCTTCTTTGTTTTTCTACTACATTTAATTATTTGTTTTTCTGTTTATTTATTTGTTTTATTCATTTTTCCATTTCATTTAAGTTTTTTTTCTCCTTCGCTTTGATTTTTTTTTGGGGGGTTGGGAAATAAGAAGGTTTGGTCCTTAAGAAAACTGTATATTTTGAAATCTTTTATTGTTTTTTACCGTATTTTTATTAGTAAGTTTTATGTCTATATGTTAATTATGTTTTCCCTTTCCTTTCTTTGTTTAACTTCATTAATATTTGGCTTTCTTTTTTTCTTTCTTTCTTTCTTTTTTCTTCTTCTTCTTCTTCTTCTTCTTCTTCTTCTTCTTCTTCTTCTTCTTCTTCTTCTTTTTCTTGTTCTCTTATCTTCTCTATTTCAGTTTCTTTTATAAGCAGTTTGCTTTTCAATTATTCTCTTCCCATTTTGATTTCCTGCTTTTCTTGATTTCCTTTTTTTAATTCAGTATATCCGTCAACTTTTCCCTTTCCTTATCTCCCCTGTTTATTTCTCGTAGTTCAGTATATTCCCTAACACTGTCTTTTCTTTCTTTTCTTTTTTTCTTGATTTACTTTTTCAATTTAGTTGATCCGTCAACTTTTTCCTTTATTTTCTTGGCTTCCCTTCTCCTCTTAATTTCCCTCCCTATTTAGATTTTCCTTCCTTGATTTCTTTTCCTAGATTTACTTTCCTCTCTTGATTTACTTTCTTGATTTTCCTTTTCTTATTTCCCTTTATTGATTTGTCTTGATATCCTTTTTAATTTTCCATTCCTGGTTTTCCTTCCTTGATATGCGTCTCTGGATTTCCTTTTTTTATTTCTATCTCTATTTTCCTCTCTTGATTTCCCTTTCTTTTAGGTATCTCTTTTTAATTCTCTTCCTTGATATCATAAATTTACTGCAGTCTGTCCTTCAACTCTTCCCTTCGTTCCGTTTTCCTTCACCATTTCTTCGACAACCGGGCAATGGGAAAAAACGTAACATTCTGACTTGCCTAATTTCCCTTACTTTCTCAACTTCCCTTCCTTTCTCTAATTCAGTCTGTCCTTCAACTCTTCCCCTCGTTCCGTTTTCCTTCACCATTTCTTAAACAACCGGGCAATGCGAAAAAACATAACAATCTGACTTCCTTGATTTCCCTTTCTTTCTCAAATTCCCTTCCTATTCCTGACTTCCTTTATCTTATTCAGTCTGTCCTTCAACTCTTCCCTTCGTTCCGTTTTCCTTCACCATTTCTTGGACAACCGGGCAATGCGAAAACAACATAACATGATTTTGAGCACATCCGTATTCGCATTCTTTTCCGCGCTCCACACATCGTGAACCCCAAAAAATCTTCACGTTCCAATATTTTCTTCGCGTATCCAGACTCTAAAACATTTCCCGGCGCCTTTTCTACCTCCCTGTATCACCTTTCGTCTTTATTCTTCCCCCTTTTCGTTTCCATCTTTCTCGCCTTTTTAGTTTTGCAGTGTTTCAAGGTTTCAAGGTTATCTCTTGTTTTTTTTCTCTCTATTTCGAGGTATTTGTTTTCTCTCTCTCTCTCTCTCTCTCTCTCTCTCTCTCTCTCTCTCTCTCTCTCTCTCTCTCTCTCTCCCCCCCTTCGTTGAATTTTGAGAAAGAATAAAAAAATACTGATTGAACTTCCTCCGCTTTCTTTTCTTTCATATTTTCTTCTTCTTCTTCTTCTTCTTCTTCTTCTTCTTCTTCTTCTTCTTCTTCTTCTTCTTTCTCTTCTCCTTCTCTTTTATCGTATTTTCTTGGTTTTCCTTCTTCCGTACGTGTTTTGCTTTCCAATTTGCTTTCTTCTTTGATCTGATGTAGAAGGAGATGGAGGGATAAAGACAGGAAGAGAAATAAGAAAGGAAAGAAGGAATCTGGGAATAAGGAAATACGAGAAACCAGCAAGTAAACAGAATAAGAAGAAGAGGAAATTAATGAATAAAGAAGGAAGAGGAGAAGATGAAGGGAGGGAAAGGAATGGAAAGATGAAAAAAATAAGAACAATAAACAGGAAGAAGAAATGAAAGAAAAATGTAAACGAGTGAGAATTATTAGAAAGGAAGTAAGGAAGTCTCCCTCTAAAATTAACTTCCCCTCTAACCTTCCTTCCCCCCCCCCCCAACCCTTCTACCTTTCTTTTCTTCTCTCTATTTCAGTTTCTTTTTATTATGATTATCACCTTTTCCTTCCCTCACTGTCCTTATCTCTTCCTCTACCTTTTTCCTTTGTTCATTCAGTTTTGTTTGTTCTTATTTTTTTAACCTTTCCCTTCCTTCACCTCTCCTTCTTTCATTCATCTTCTCCTTTTTCTTATCACCTTCATCTTCCATCATCTCTTAATTCTTTTTTTCTCCTTTCTATATTTTTTTCCTTTGCTCATTCATTTCACATTTTTTTCTTATTGTTTTCTTCATTTTTATCTTCCTTCATTTGTCTTCCCCTCCCTTCCTCTCTTTTTCTTTTTTAGTTTCACGGTTTCTTCTTCTTCCTTTCATCATCTTTTGTCTTCCTTCACCTGTGTCTTTCTCTCTTTCTTCTCTTCTTTCATTTGATTTTCTTTTTTCATATTTTTTCCTTCATCTTTTCCTTCCTTTATTTGTCCTTCCCTTCCTCTCTTCCTCTGTTTATCATTTATCTTCCTTCCTCTTAATCTCATCACCCTTGCCTTCCCTAACCTGCCTTTCACTCCCTCCCTCTTTCCCTTTCTTCTATGTTTTATTATTTTCTATTTTTTTCCATCTCAATTTCTTTTTATCCTTAACTTCTCCTTCCCCCCTTTTTCCCGTCTTTTCCCTCCCTCTCTCTCCCTTTCTCCTGCGTTTTCATTTTTTCTTTTTCTTCATTTCAATTTCTTTTTTCCTAACTTCTCCTTCCACCCTTTTGCTCGTCTTTTCCTTTGTTCATTCCTCTCAGTTTCTTCTCTTCTTCCCTTTTTCTTAGTGTTTTTTTCTTCACCTTTGCCTTCTGGATTTTAAAATGAGGCAACAGAGGACTTCTCGAGGGCTGGACAAAGTTGGCCCAAGAAAAATACCTCGGAAGTTGTGGTTTGGCCGAGGAGGAAAGGCTGAAGGTGGGCCCGGGACCGAAAAGATATTAGTGAGGGAGTTTATTTCTGTTGGTTTTTATTTTTTGTTTTGTTTTGAGGTTGTTGTTGTTGGTGGTGGATGTGGTGGTGGTGTTTTTGTTTTCTTATTTTGTGGTGTTGGGTTGTTTATTTCTGTTGGTTTTTATTTTTTGTTTTGTTTTGAGGTTGTTGTTGTTGGTGGTGGATGTGGTGGTGGTGTTTTTGTTTTCTTATTTTGTGGTGTTGGGTTGTTTATTTCTGCTGGTTTTTTTTGTGTGGTTTTTGTTTTTGTTTTGTGGTTGTTGTTGGTGGTGATTGTGGTGGTGTTTTGGTTTTCTTATTTTGTGGTGTTGGGTTGTTTGTTTCTGGTATTATTATTAAGGTGTTTGTTTTGTTGTCCTTGTTTTCTTTTATGTGTATTTCTCCTGTTTTGATTGTTTTGTTACGCTTTCTTTTTTGTTGACATATTCATCTTTCTATTTTTTCTTCATCTTTTCCTTCCTTTATTTATCCTTCCCTTCCTCTCTTCCTCTGTTTATCCATTTATCTTCCTTCTTTTTTAATCTCATCATCCTTGACTTCTCTAACCTGTCTTTCCCTTCCTCTCTTCCTCTGTTTATCCATTTATCTTCCTTCTTTTTTAATCTCATCACCCTTGCCTTCTCTAACTTGTCTTTCCCTTGTTCTCTTCCTCTGTTTATCCATTTATCTTCCTTCTTTTTAATCGCATCAACCTTGCCTTCTCTAACCTGTCTTTCTCTTCCTCTCTTCCTCTTTATCCATTTATCTTCCTTCTTTTTAATCTCATCACCCTTGCTTTCTTTCACCTGTCTTTCCCTCCCTCTCTTCCTCTCTTTATTCATTTATCTTCCTTCTTTTTAATCGCATCAACCTTGCCTTCTCTAACCTATCTTTCCCTCCCTCTCTTCCTCTGTTTATCCATTCATCTTCCTTCTTTTTAATCTCATCACCCTTGCCTTCTCTAACCTGTCTTTCCCTTCCTCTCTTCCTCTGTTTATCCATTCATCTTCCTTCTTTTTAATCGCATCAACCTTGCCTTCTCTAACCTATCTTTCCCTCCCTCTCTTCCTCTGTTTATTAATTTTTCTTCCTTCTTTTTAATCTCATCACCCTTGCTTTCTCTAACCTGTCTTTCCCTTCCTCTAGTCCTCTCATTATCCATTCTCTTCTTTTTAATATCATCTGCCTTCTCTAACCTAACTTGTCTTTCCCTTCCTCTCTGTTTATCCATTCATCTTCCTTCTTTTTTTCTTTCATCTCACCTGCTGCCTTCTAACCTTCTCTTCCCTCCCTCTCTTCCTCTGTTTAACCATTCATCTTCCTTCTTGTTAATCTCATCACCCTTGCCTTCTCTAACCTGTCTTTCTCTTCGTCTCTATATCAGGCGTATCAGGGTATCTCTCTCCTCCTCACGAAATTGCCCTCTCTTTCGACCACTCCTCATTACGCTTTCATATAGGAGCAGTGATTAACGGGCTTTTTTTTCATTGTTTTCTGTATACCATGAACTCAAAAACACACTCATAAGAACATATTTTACTTCTGTTTTGGCCTCTTGAAATAACTGATGTGAGATTCGGGCACACACATTTGGCATGGCTTTCGTGGGAGTTGTGGGCATTTCCAGGGGTAGTTTTTTTACCCTGGTGGAGTTTAACAAGGCTTCTGTATACGATGAACTTAAAAACACACTCTTAAGAACGCATTTTACCTCTGTTTTGACCCCTAGAAATAACATGTGAGATTCGGGCACACACATTTGGCATGGCTTTCGTGGGAGTTGTGGGCATTTCCAGGGGTAGTTTTTTGACCCTGGTGGAGTTTAACAAGGCTTCTGTATACGATGAGCTTAAAAACACACTCTTAAGAACGGATTTTACCTCTGTTGTTGTTTTTTTCATTGTTTTCTTTTCTTCTTGCCTTTGAGTTGTTTTCTTTACTGTAAAAAAAAAAAGAATACTTGCCTCGTTATTATTGTCGTGTATGTTTTGGTATTTTTGTTGTTGTTTTGTTGTTGTTTTTCGTGTTCTGTGTTGTCTTTGTTCGTGTTCTTGTTCTTTTCCACTTGCTTCTATTCTCATATTTTATTTTTTACTCTTTTTCTCCTTTTTAAATCATCTTGTGTTCATCATTATTTTCGTCATCCTAGTTCCTTTATTATTATTATTATTATTATTATTATTATTATTATTATTATTATTATTATTATTATTATTATTATTATTATTATTATTATTATTATTATTATTATTATTATCATTATTATTATTATTATTATTATTATTTTGTTATTATTTTTTTCGTCTTCTACTTCGTCTTTTTCCTCGTCCTCCTCCTCCTCCTCCTCCTCCTCTTCTGCAGCAGTCAGCTTCATTATATGCTAACAGACTTGATGTTGCCTGCTCTTCCATTTTTCCTCCTCCTCCTCCTCCTCCTCCCGTCGTGTGAGGTAAGAAGGCGCTTAACTTTCTCCCTTTTTGTTAATTTCTCAAAGGCTGAGAGAGAACTTGTGGCGACTCTCTCTCTCTCTCTCTCTCTCTCTCTCTCTCTCTCTCTCTCTTCCCCCCCTCCCCCCTCGCTGGATGTGGAGGCCTTTCAAAAGTTTAGTATTGGCAGCTTGTGTGTGTGTGTGTGTGTGTGTGTGTGTGTGTGTGTGTGTGTGTGTGTGTGTGTGTGTGTGTGTGTGTGTGTGTATATATTTCATTTTTTTTATTTGTGTATTTTTTCGTATTTTTTGAGTAACATTTATTAAGTTTTGAATCCTCACTGTCTCATAATTGTCGATGTCTCATTTTTTTTTTTGCTGCAGTTCCAATATTTGTTCTAATTTGTTCTATTTTATTCTATTATTTTTTATTTTACTCTATTTCTTTGTTTTCTTGCTTATTTTATTTTCTATGTCCTTATCGCTTACATTACTCCAGTATATAGGTTAATTATTACCTCTGTCTAGCTATAAAAAATAATATGTATTTGCTCTTTCTCTCTCTCTCTCTCTCTCTCTCTCTCTCTCTCTCTCTCTCTCTCTCTCTCTCTCTCGGGGCACACTGAGGTTAAGTAAAGACGCAAGAGAGAGAGAGAGAGAGAGAGAGAGAGAGAGAGAGAGAGAGAGAGGGGTAGCCTCTCTTTCTCTCCTCCTCTTACCTGAGCAACCTTCCTACCTGCTGATTAATTATTTTCTGCCCCACAGGTGACTTGCCTTATGCCTTACATCGCCCCTTCTCCTCTTTCTCCTTCTCCTTCTCTCCCTTCCAGGTGTTGGTGAGTACCCTTCTTGCTCTTTTTGTTGTTTGTTTTTTGTTGCTGTAGATTCTAGTGTGTGTGTACGTTTGTATGTATTATATTTCGTCCTATGGCTTGGGTAGGCTTTCTTGATTGGGAGGAGGGGGAGTAGTAGTAGAAGTAGTAGTAGTAGTAGTAGTAGTAGCCCTTTGTGTCGCAGGCAAGTGTTTATAGTGGCGCCATTTTGCTTGGTTCATACTGCCCCCCAGAGCTCATCTTTGATCCTGTCTTTAAGAGAGAGAACCAACATTCCGGGTTGCTAGGGGTCGTCAGAACAGCATGTGGGTAGTCTGTGGCCACTCGACGATGACTGAAATATCCCAACTCTTGCGGCGGGCTGGACTCAAACCTGTGTCTTCTTGTACGCGGCGCAGGCACGCTAACCACTCAGCCACCGCCGTGTGTGTGTGTGTGTGTGTGTGTGTGTGTGTGTGTGTGTGTGTGTATGAAGTAAGGGAATAGAGGAAGGTGCAGATTAAAAAGAGAATGAATAGAAAGAAACTAGAGGAAGAGAAAAGAGAGGAAATAATAAGAAAAATGAAAGGAAAGTGTGATAGAAGCATTGGTAGAAAGTAGAAAGTGAGAAGGGAACGAGAAGGAAAAGAACGTAAAACACGAAAATATACGAGGAGGAAAGAATGCGAGGAGAGACAGGAAGATAAAACAGGTAGAAGGAACACAAACAATAAAAGAAAAGTGAAGCCAAAGTAAGAAAAGAGGATTAGTCGACCACACACTTCACATTCTTCATTAACCACAAGTGTCTTATATAACCTCACCTTTTAATGATGTACGAGGAAAAGAATAGGAGTCGCAGAAAATCTAAGGAGAAATACCAAGGCCATAGACAGAAAAAAATACTTGTTCACTCTTGCAATTTAAATAGAGAATGGATCGTTGAAGGGAGAACCAATTTCATCTCCTGGGTGCTTCTGGAAGGCGGAAAAAGTAGAGCGCGGGAAAGGTTACGAGATCCAGTACCGAGGAGAAAAAAGGGGATGACAGTTAATATTATAGGCTAGATTCTTTAATATTTCATCGCCAAAGTACACACACATTTGACATGGCGTTGTGGGCATTTCCAGGGGTAGTTTTGTGACCCTGGTGGGAGTTTGACAAGACTTCTGTACCGAGGAGAAATAAGGAGATGAAAGAGTAGGATTTTAGGGCATATTCTTAAACATTTTTCGTCACCCAAGCACACACATTTGACACGGCTTTCCAGGGGAGCTGTGGGCATTTCCAGGGTTAGTTTTGTGACCCTGGTGGGAGTTTGACAAGGCTTCTGTACCGAGGAGAAATAAGGAGATGAAAGAGCTAGGATTTTAGGGCATATTTTTAGAACATTTCGTCGTCCAAGTACACACACACATCTGACATGGCTTTCGTAGGAGTGTTGGGCATTTCCAGGGGTAATTTTTTTTTACCCTGGTGGGAGTTTAACAAGGCTTCTGTACTGAGGAAAAAAAGGGGATGAAAGAGTTAAGGTTCCAGAGTATATTCTTAAAAAATATTTCGTCACCCAAGCAAGCGCACACACATTTGGCATGGCTTTCGTAGGAGCTGTAGGCATTTCCAGGGGTAGTTTTTTTTACCCTGGTGGAGTTTAACAAGGCTTCTGTATACCATGAACTCTGAAAATAACACTCATAAGAACGCATTTCACCTCTGTTTTGGCCTTTAAAAATAACTGATGTGAAATTCGGGCACACACATTTGGCATGGCTTTCATGGGAGTTGTGGGCATTTCCAGGGGTAGTTTTTTGACCCTGGTGGAGTTTGACAAGGCTGTTTCTGTACCATGAACTCTAAAAATGCATTATTAAGAACGCATTTTACAAATACCACCACTACCACCACCACCACCACTACTACTACTACTACTACTAATACTACCACCACCACCACCACTACTACTACTACCACTGCTACTACTACCACCACCACCACCACCACTACTACTACTACTACTACTACCACTACAACTACCACCACCACCACCACCACTACTACTACTACTACTACTACTACTACTACCATCACTCCTCCTCCTCCTCTTCCTCTTCCTCTTCCTCCTCCTCTCTCACACAAAAGCCATCAGCAGCGCAACCACATGAACAAGAAAAACAAACAAACAAAAAAAGAAATAAAGAAAGCGACACCACCCATGCACAGATTCCAGTTTTAAATAGGAGTGAAAGAAAACAAGGAAAAAACAAACAAACCAGTGAGCAAATAAACAAACAAACAAAACAAAAAACAAGGCAAACCGTGATAGTCGTGTACTGCTGGGTCCCTCGTTTTCTTTTCTTACTTCCCATTTTCTTTTTTTTGGGGGGGGGTCTGTTTTGTTTTTGTTTGTTTTGCTATTGTTGGTTGATCCTCGGATAGACTTATTGATGGATTTGCTTTTTGTTTGTTTACTGAGAGAGAGAGAGAGAGAGAGAGAGAGAGAGAGAGAGAGAGAGAGAGAGAGAGAGAGAGAGAGAGAGAGAGAGAGAAAAGAAAAAAGAAAGAAATGGTATAGCGAAATCAACAAAACAAAGAAAATCAACAATATTCAGAATAGAAAATAAAATGTGAGAAAGAGAAAAAAAGAGATAAAAAGATCAACAGATAGATAATCAAAATAACAATGAAAGAAAGGAAGACAAAAAAAGGAAAGAAAGGAAGAAAGAAAGAGTAGCAAAATTAACAAAAATATAATCAACTAGGCATAGGACCGCCCGCTGCCAACACCCTCTGGCCGGAGTGCTCAAAATGTGAAAATTATGAAATTAAGTCTTGGGTGAGGTCCTGCCCTGTTTCACCTCTCAAAACTCGTGCCCGTTTTATTTTTGACCTCGGTGACCTTGACCTTTGACCTTTGACCTTGAAAATCGAACTTGTCCTGTGTGTGGCCATTAGTAGTCCACCTATGAAGTTTCAACATTATAGCTGTAATGGTTCAAAAGCTATCGCGTTACAGAAAAAAAATACACAGCTAATATTTCACAAACAATATCTCGAATTACAATAAAAAAACGAAAAAGAGATAGACAGAAAAATAGAAAAAAAACAGAAGAAAGAAAGAAACAAAGAAACAAGCTAACGTAAATATAATGGCAAGAGATAAAGTTACAAAAGATCCATCAGAGAGAGAGAGAGAGAGAGAGAGAGAGAGAGAGAGAGAGAGAGAGAACAATAGTGCTTTATCACCCCACCAATCACTATCATTGCCTCGTTTTCTGTGAGGCGAAGAAAACGGGAAGATGCGCTTATTAGTTTTCTCTTTTATTTCCTCGCAAGGTTGGAAGAAGATGGAAAGGGAAAGAAAACGAGAAGGGAGGACTGAGGTAAAGCAAAGGGAAAGAGAAAGGAAAGGGGAAATGGAAAAGGAAAGGAAGGAAAAGTAGATAAATATTAGAAAAGGAAGGAAATTGAGAAGGGGGAACTAAGAAAATGTAAAGGGAAAGATTAGGGGAAAAGGGAAAGGGTAAGGGAAACGGGGGAGTATATGAAGAGAAACGAGAAGGAAAAGTAGATAAACATTAGAAAGGAAGGAGAAGGAGAAGGGGAGACTGAGGAAATATGAAGGGAAAAAGAAAAGGAAGGAAAGGGGAAAAGGAAACTGAGAGACGAGTAGGAAAAAATAGGAACGAAGATGAAAAGAAGATGTATAATAGAAAGGAAGGAAAATGAGACGGGGGAACTAAGGAAATGTAGAAGAATAGAAAGAAAAGGACGAAGGAGAGGAAAATAAGCGAAAGATAAGAAGGAAAAAAATAAAGAAATACGAGTACGAACATTTAGAAAAGAAAGAAAAAAAGAGAAATAATGGAAAAATAATAGAAAGAGATGGAAAGACATGGGAAAGGAGAAACTATGAATAAAGAAGAAAGAGATAAACTTCAGAAAAAAGAAGGAAATAAAAGTAGTAGAGGCAGGTAGATGGAAGATTAAACAAATTGAAAGAAAAAAAAATGAAAGGAGGACAAAGGAAACGAAAAGTGAGTTTGGCAATAAAGGAAAAGATAATTAGCTAACAGGTAATGAATGAATGGAAGAAAATATATGAAAAATTGAAAGGGGCGTGAAAATAAAATGAAAATTGGACAAGGAAAATCAAAGAAAAAAAGAAAATTATGACATTCCTTTATATAGAGCTAGAAAAATAAATAGGAAGATAGACAAATAGATAGATAGATAGGCTGATTGACTGACTGATAGATAAAAAGAGAAAAAGTAAGAGACCAACATCACTTTTTTTCTCCTCTACTTCATTCCTTATTGTGTATTATCACACTTTCCTCTTATTCCCTTATTCTCCTTTCCCTTATTCTCCTTTTTCCTCCATTTCCTATTTTTTCCCTCCGGCACCTCTCTCCCTCACAGCTGATGAGAGAAAAAAAAAGAGAAAAACGGGAAACCAATTTGGACTAGAAGCGGATTTGGTCTTTTTTTTATTGTGTGTGTGTGTGTGTGTGTGTGTGTGTGTGTGTGTGTGTGTGTGTGTGTATCGCTTTCATAGGGATTTGTTATCTGTTTTATTTGCGTGTGTGTGTGTGTGTGTGTGTGTGTGTGTGTGTGTGTGTGTGTGTGTGTGTGTGTGTGTGTGTGTATCGCTTTCATTTAGTCGTTTTAATGTTTTTTTAGTGTTTGTTTTGTTTCTGTTTTTGTGTGTTTCTCTCGTTAAGGGGTGTATGCAAGCTGTGTGTTTTTTTATATAATATTCTTAGTTTTCCTCTAATGGTTTTATTAAATGATGTATTGCTTTCTGTGTTACTGTTTGTGTTGTAGTACTGCTTCTCGTTTGTCTGCCGTGTGTTGTGATGCGTTTAATCTCCAGTGTTTTTCCGTGTACCTTTTTTTCTTCCTTAATCTGTCTCATAAAAAAATATGTATTGCTTTCTGTTTTAGTGTTTGTGTTGTAGTACTGCTTTACCCTCCCGTTTGTCTGCCGTGTGTTGCGATGGGCTTATTCTGTAGTGTTTTTCTGTGTATCTTTTTCCCTCTCAATCTGTCTCAAAAAAAAAAACATCATAGGATTAGTGAGGATAACAAAATGAACAGGAAATTGTGCTCCAGTGGGATTATGTATGATGGCGAAAGGGAATGCGGGTAAAAATGAAATAAAAAAAGAAAGAATTAGTAGTGGGAAGGAAGGAATATGGAAAGAAATTGAGGAAGAGAAATAATGAAAAAGAGAGCTAGGAAGCATTAGAAAGAAGGAAAAAGCAAATCTCGTGAAAATAAATGAAAAAAAAAGAAAAAAGAAAGAAAATATCAAAGAGAGAAGGAAAAATATGAAATAGCGAAAAGGAAAATTATAAATACTTGCAAAAACGAATATAAAACCTATAGCAAGTGAAGAAAAGAAGAAACACAAACCAAAAAAAAAGAAAACAGTACGTGGGAACTAAACACAGCACTTCAAAATCAAAAGAAAGAAATCGAAATCTAAAATGTAAATAAAACAATGAAATAAAGAGAAGCAAATAAAAAAAAAACTTGAGAGATAATATAAAACCTACAGACTGGAAAAAAAAAAAAAGATTACGTGGGAACTAAAAACAGCACTTCAAAATCGACGAAATGAAAAAAAAAAAAAAACTCATTCGTCCTTGCTTTCATATTTATTTTCCATCGGTTTCTTTTTTTTCCGTCCCGTGAAGATAAAAAAAAGAGAAAGCGATTAAATACCAAAGAAAAAAAAGAAAAACGTTAATAAATGCCGAAGTGTGTGTGTGTGTGTGTGTGTGTGTGTGTGTGTGTGTGTGTGTGTGTGTGTGTTTGTGTCTCATTACGTATCGTTCATTAGTACAACGCTAATGAAAAAAAACTCGCGAAAAAAAAAAATCGACGATAGGAAGCTCTTTATTAATGTGTGTTTGTTTGTTTGTGTGTGTGTGTGTGTGTGTGTGTGTGTGTTACTTTGTTCGTACGCCAATGTAAACACCCACACACACACACACACACACCCACACACACACACACATCAGGTCAAGCTGCAGGAAAAAGGATAAAAAAGGCGAAATACGAGAAATAATAAAATAAAACGGAGAAGGAGTAGAAAAGAGAACTAGGTGGAGGGGAAGAAGAAAGATGAGGTTGAGTAAGTAGTCTTAAGGAAAACGAAAAAAGGAGGAGAAAGAATCAGGACAGCGAATAAGGAGAGGAAAAGAGTAGAAAGGAAGAAAAGAGGAAGTGGGAGAGAGGAAAAAGATGGAGGAGACGTTTGATTAATATAAGCAGGATTAAGAAGAAAAGGAGGAGGAGGAGGAGGAGGAGGAGGAGGAGGAGGAGGAGGAGGAGGAGGAGGAGGAGGAGGAGGAGGAGGAGGAGGAGGAGGAGGAGGAGGAGGAGGAGGAGGAGGAAGAAGAAGAGGAGGAGGAGGAGGAGGAGGAGGAGGAGGAGGAGGAAGAAGAAGAGGAGGAGGAGGAGGAGGAGGAGGAGGAGGAGGAGGAGGAGGAGGAGGAGGAGGAGGAGGAGGAGGAGGAGGAGGAGGAAGAAGAAGAGGAGGAATAAGAGGAGGAAGAAAGAAGTAGGAGGAAAAAGAGGTAGTGGGAGAGAGGAAAAAGATGGAGGAGACGTTTGATTAATATAAGCAGGATTAAGAAGAAAAGGAGGAGGAGGAGGAGGAGGAGGAGGAGGAAGGAGGCGGAGGAGGAGGAGGAAGAAGAAGAGGCGGAATAAGAGGAGGAAGAAAGAAGTAGAAGGAAAAAGAGGAAGTAGGGGAGAGGAAAAAGAAGAAGGAGACGTTTGATTAATATAAGCAGGATTAAGAAGAAAAGGAGGAGGAGGAGGAGGAGGAGGAGGAGGAAGAAGAAGAAAAGGAGGAGGAAGAGGAAGAGGAAGAAGAGGAGGAGGAGGAGGAGGAGGAGGAGGAGGAGGCCATCTACGGTAACCAATTAATTAATAACACAATTCTAAGGGCCTTCTCTCCTTCAATGGACGTCTAATCTCTTCTTCCCTCCATTTATTTTCCTCCTTTCTTTACCTCCCTTCCTCCCTTCCCTCCCTCCCTTCCACTCTTTCTTCTCCCTTTATTCATTCCTTCATTCGTCTTTCCTTTCTTCCCTGACTTTTTCTCCTTCTTCCCTCCCTTCTTTCCTCCCTCCCTGTCTTCTGTTCACTCTTTTATCTCCTTTCCTTCCTTTCTTCATTCTTCTTTCCCTCCCTTCTTCTCCCCTCCTTCTCTTGCTTCCTTCTTTCCTACCTCTTCCTCCCTCCTTCCCTCCCTCACTTCCTTCATCCTCTCTGCTTTTCTTCTGTTCTGTTTCCCTCTTCCTTTCTTCTTCCTTCTCCCTCTTCCTCCTCCTCTTCATTCATATCATCACCTTGTTCCTTCTTCATATCAGTTAATTTCGAGTCCTATTCTCTCTCTCTCTCTCTCTCTCTCTCTCTCTCTCTCTCTCTCTCTCTCGTATCGATGTCACGCTTTTTTATTTCTTTACATTCTCCATCCAACCATAATCTCTCTCTCTCTCTCTCTCTCTCTCTCTCTCTGTATATATTTTTCGGTGTGTTTCGGTTCAGTGTTTCGAGTAAATGTTTCATGTGTTTCAGTGTGTCGCAGTGGTCGGGATTAAAGCGAAAAGAAATAAAAGTTTGAGAATATTCTACTTTTGTTTCGTTTTTTTTTTTATCTCTATTTTTTTTTTATTTTATTCGAAGTGGGTTTGCGGTGTAAGTTCCTGTTGTTGTTTTTGTTGTTGTTGCTGTTTTTTAAGTGGTTAATTTTTTCCCTCTCTTTTGAAGTATATATTTGTACATGTGTTTTTATTTTATTTTATTTTATTATTTTTTATTTCTTTTGTTCTCATATGGACCAAAAAAATACATATTCGGTTCCAGTTCTATATTTATCATCTCTATCATCTATATTTTTGTCAGTGTGTGTGTGTGTGTGTGTGTGTGTGTGTGTGTGTGTGTGTGTGTGTGTGTGTGTGTGTGTTCTCCTCTGTCTGTATACATGATTCTCTCTCTTGATTTTCCTGTTCGTGCCAATAACTTCCTTCTTATTCCTTACTTTCTCTTCTTTTTCTTTCTTTCTGTTTCGTTTGATTCTTGTTTATGCCCTCTTCCTCTCTTCCTGTTTTCCTTCCCTTCTTTCTTCCCTTTTCCAATTTTCTTCCATTTTTATAATCCTTCTTTTCCTCAATTCTCTTAAAATCTTTCCTTTCGTTTTGGTGTTTTGCTTAGATTAGTTTTTTTTCCCTTCGTTATATATTTTGTTTCTTTTTCTTCCTTCCTTCCGTCCTTCCTTTCTTCCTTCCTTTTTTCTTCCTTTCTTCCTTCCTTACATCCTTCCTTCTTTCCTTCATCTACATCCTTTCTCTCATCCTTCCTTCCTTTTATTTTCTTGTAGTTCTTCCTCTTTCCTCCCCCTTCAACCTCACCCCTACACTCCTTCCTTCCTTATTCTTTCCTTCCTTCCTTCTTTCCTTCATTTACTTATTCACTCACCTCTTCTCCAATTCTTTCACCCTTTTTATCTTTTTATTTTCTTATATACATTCTTTTCTTCATCCACGATATAATGAGCCGTACACACACACACACACACACACACACACACACACACACACACAAACACAAACATAAACACACACACACAAACACATACAGAACGAAGACAGACAGACGTAAACACATCCTTTCCTCCCCCCCCCCAAAAAAAAATAATAATCCTCTACATATTTTTTTTCTCTTCGTCTGTTTTCGTCCTTGGCTGCTTATCACGTTGTTGAAGAGCGGCGTCACGTGCAGCGCAGACGAGGACGAGCGAAACTTTAAGTGAATGTTCGAATTTTTACCCATTTTACTTATATCCCTTTCCGTGTCCCTCTCCGTCCTTGCTTCAGAGTGAGATAGATAGATAGATAGGTAGATAAATAGATAGATAACAAATAAAAGGAATTAATGAAGGAAAACAATAAGGGAGATAGGAAGACAGAGAAAAAGAAAAAGAAAACTAGATAAATGGAAGAAAGGAAGAATTAATGAAAGAAAGAAAGATAAGAAAGAAAAAAGAGAGAAATAAAGAAAGAAAAATAGATACATAGATAAACAGATAGATAGACTGATTGAAAGATAGCAAAAAAAAAAGAGAGAAAGAAAAAGACAAAAAAAAGAGAGATAGATGGAAGAAAGAAAGAATTAATGAATGAAAGAAAGAAACAAAGAAAGAAAGAAAGAAAGAAAAATTGAGATTCATAGATAGACAGATAGATAGACTGATTGAAGGATAGCAAAAAAGAGAGGAAAAAAAGACAAAAAAGAGAAAGGAAGAAGGAAAAAAAGAAAATTGTAGATAGATAGATAAATAAATAGATAAGTAGATAGATAGACTGATAGACTTAAAGATAGATAGTTAGAGACCAAGGGAATATGATTATGATGAGAAAAATAACAATACTACTACTACTACTACTACTACTACTACTACTACTACTACTACTACTAATAATAATAATAATAATAATAATAATAATAATAATGATAATAATAATGATAATGGGAAACATCTAACAACAAACAAACGAACAAACAACAACAAACACACAAACAAACACACACCAAGCAAGGAATTCAGTACAGACTTTAATACATTTCATACCCGAACCCGGCGCAAGGATAAACAGAGGAAATAAAATGACAAACGAGGAAGCAGAGAGAGAGAATTGATAATAAAATAATAATAACAAGCACGCGGAGATGAAGCGGAGAGATGAAAGAATAAAGAGAGAGAGAGAGAGAGAGAGAGAGAGAGAGAGAAGAGAGAGAGGATAATTATAAAGCAAATTAAGTGAAAGGAAAGGAAATGAGAAGAAATACAGAGAGAGAGAGAAGAAAAAAGGGAATGAACAAGAGGAGGAGGAGGAGGAGGAGGAGGAGGAGGAGGAGGAGGAGGAGGATGAGGAGTAGTAATTAATGGAGATAAACATGAAATGAGAGAACAAGAATTAGAATAATATGTAGGAGGAGGAGGAGGAGGAGGAGGAGGAAGAAGAGGTATATTAAAAGAGAATAAAGAAATAGTAGATGAAGATGAGAGACTGCATGAATAAGAGGAGAAAGAGGAAACAGAGAAAGAGGAGAAGGAGGAGGAAGAGGAAGAGGAGGAGGAGGAGGAGGAGGAGGAGGAGGAGGAGTTTTTGGGCAGTGATCCAGATGGAGGAAAGAGGAAAGAGGACAGATGGATGGCCTCGGAGGAACCTGGCTGCGAGCTCCTCTTCCTCTTCCTCTTCCTCTTCCTCCTCCTCTTTATCCTTCACTTCCTCCTCCTTTTGTTCCTCTTCTCTGCTCATCTTTCTAGCAGTTCTTCTTTCCTCTTGTTTGTTTCTCTCTCTTTATCTTTTTCCTTCTTCCTCTTCATTATCATTATTTTTATTTTTCCTCTTCTTTTCCTTCTCCTCCTCTTTTTTTCCGTGTTCTTTTTATTAATTTTCTACTCCTTCTTTCTCCTCCTCCTCTTCCTCTTCTTCCTTCTCCTTCTCTATTGCTATTTCCTCCTCTTTTTCCTCCTCCTTCGCATTCTTTCTTCCTCCTCCTCTTCTCCGTTTATCTTCATTCCTCCAATTATTCCTTTTCTTTCTTTCTTATCTTTTATTATTTTTTTTCCTCCTGTCTCCATCTTTCCTCTTCTCATTTCCTGTCTGTTCTTTCTTTTTTTTTCTTTCCTCCAAGTCTCTTACCCTCATTTCCCTGTCTATTCTCTCCTACTTTCCTCCCTTCCTCCCTCCCCTCCTACTCTCCCTCCCCTCCTTCCTTTCTCTCTCCCTCCTCCATCTCCTCCTTCCTTCCTTCCTTCCTTGGTTCTCTAAGCATACAATAATTTAGGTTTTTCTCTCCTTCTGTTTATCTTTATTCTTTTCTTTGTCTTCTTATTCCATTTGTTTTTTCTTCCTTCCTTTTTTTTCTTTCTCCTCCTTTTACTCTCTCTCCTTTGCATTCCCTTTTCGCGTGCTACTTATTTTTCTTCTTCTTTCTTCTCTTTCTTTTCTCATATGTTCTATCTTTATTATTTTTCTCATAATTTCTTTCACCCCTTTTTCATCCATCTTCATTTTCCTCATCATCTTCTTCTTTCCTCTTTTCTATCATTTATTACCTTTCTTTCTTCTCTTACTTCTGGTCTAACTTTTTCTTATACCTCCTCTTATTATTATTATTATTATTTCCTACTTTTTATTATCTATATTTTCCCATTTCCCTTCTGCCTTCTATCTTCTATTCTTTCCCTTCTATCTATAAAAAAAAACTTTTCTTATAATTTTACTTTTCCTATTCCTCTCATTCCTTTCCCCATCTTCCATTTCACTCCTTTTTCCTCCTCCATATCTTCCTATTCCTATTCCTCCACCTTCTCCTCCTCCTCCCTTCTGCCTTCTATCTTCTATTCTTTCCCTTCTATCTATAAAAAAGCTTTTCTTCTAATCTTACTTCTCCTATTCCTCTCATTTTTTTCTCCATCTCCTATTTCAACTCCCTTTTCCTCCTCCATCTCTTTCTATTCCTGTTTCTCTACCTTCTCCTCCTCTTGCTCTCATTCCTCCCTTCTGCCTTTTATCTTCTATTCTTTCCCTTCTATCTATAAAAAAGCTTTTCTTCTAATTTTACTTCTCCTATTCCTCTCATTTTTTTCTCCATCTCTATTTCAACTCCCTTTTCCTCCTCCATCTCTTTCTATTCCTGTTTCTCCACCTTCTCCTCCTCCTCCTCTCATTCCTCCAATCCATTCATCTCCTTTCATTCCATTCCTTTTTCCTCCTCATCCAACTCATATTCCTTCTCCTCGTTCTCCTCCTCCTTCTCCTTCTCTTCCCACTAATCCTCCTCCGCTTACTGGTCAGAATAAGGGGGAGAATTGGCTATAGAGTCTTTAATTTCTGATGAATAAAGAGGAGGTTCCAGAGGAGGATCGTATTGGCCGAAAGGAGATCTGTGAGGGCAGGTAACTAGCCTGACAGGTAGGAGGTGAGGTTGATAGGTAGGGATGAATGTAAACAGGTAGGTAAGTGGATGAGTTATTTAAAGGCAGAGGTTCAGGGATGGAGGTTGAGATGTGAGGTTGTAGTGTGTTTTGGTAGTTAGTTTGGTAGGTAGGAAGGTAAGCTGGAAGGAGGAGGAGGAGGAGGAGGAGGAAACGAGATGAAGAGGAGGAAAAGGAGAAGTTGGAGAATGAAAACGCAGATGAAAAGGACTAGAAAGAACAGGAGATAGAGAGGGAGGAAAAAGATTGGAGTGGAAGATAATGAGGAAGGAGGAGGAGGAGGAGGAGGGAACGAGATGAAGAGGAGGAAAAGGAGAAGGTGGAGGAGAAAGAAAACTCAGATGAAAAGGACAAGAAAGAACAGGAGATAGAAAAGGAGGAGACAGATTGGAGTGGAAGATGATTAGTAAGCTGGAAGGAGGAGGAGGAGGAGGAAGAAACGAGATGGAAGAGGAGGAAAAGAAGATGGAAGAGGAAGAAAACTCAGATGAAGAGGACAAGAAAGAACAGGAGATAGAGAAGGAGGAAAAAGATTGGAATGGAAGATGATGAAAGGAAAGAATGAGAGGAGTAGAAGAAGTAAGATCAGAAGAAGAAGGAAGAAGAGAACTAAGAGGAGACGTAGGAGAGATGGAAAATAATAATGATGGGTGTAATGTGGAAGAACGAAGGATAGAAATGTTTGAAGGGAATGATAAGAGAGAAAAGAAAGGAGAAAGAGGAGAAAGGGAGGCGAAGTTAAAAAAAGGAAAAGAAATAAAAGTAAGAAGAATGACAAATAGGAAAAGAAAGGAGAGAGGAAAGGGAAGAGTAAAAAGGGATAGAGACAGAATATGCCGCGTGAATTAATGAATAAAAAAGGAACACAGAACAGAAATATGAGTAGAAAGACAAGGAATAAATTATAGAAAATAGAAAAAAGGAAAGGTAGAAGGCTAGGTAGTCAAGGGAGGGAATAGGCTCATGGGTAGATTAATTATGGGAAAGGTGAGTAAAAGTAAAGAGGAAAAAAGGAACAGTATTATCTAACAGGTAGGTAGGAAGGTAAGCTGGATGAGAGAGAGGTAAATGGTTAGGTAGGCAAGGGAGTGAATAGGCCTATGGGAAATTGATTATGGGAAAGTTGAGTGAAGGTAAAGAGAAAATAGGGAATAATATTATGTAACAGGTAGGTAGGAAGGCAAGCTGGAGGGTTGGAAGGTGAGTGATTAGGTAGGCAAGGGAGTGAACAGGTAGATTAATTACGGGAAAGGTGAATATGGAGGTAAAGATATAAAAAGGGAACAATATTATCTAACAGGTAGGTAGGAAGGTAGACTGGATGGTAGATGATTAGGTAGGTGAGGGAGTGAATAGGCCCATGGGTAGATTAATTATGGGAAAGGTGAATTTGAAGGTAAGGAGGAATAACGGGGTAACATTGTCTAACCGGTAGGAAGGTAGGAAGGTAAATGGTTAGGCAGGTAAGGGAATGAACAAGCCCATGGGTAGATTAATTATGGGAAAGGTGAATTTGAAGGTAAGGAGGAATAACGGGGTAACATTGTCTAACCGGTAGGAAGGTAAATGGTTAGGTAGGCAAGGGAGGTAGCAGACCCATGGGTAGATTAATTATGGGAAAGGTGAGTGAAGGTATAAAAGAAGGGAACAGTATTAACAGGTAGGTAGGAAGGTGGGCTGGATGAGAGAAAGGTAAAGGGTTCGGTAGGCAAGGGAGCTAATAGGCCGCTGGGTAGATCAATTATGGGAAAGGTGAGTGAAAGTTAAGACAAATATGGGAACGGCATTATCCAACACAGTGACCTCTTTCTTCGTTGTTTCTTGCTATATTGTTTTTTTGTGTACTTAGTAAACATCATATATGCTGCCTCGAATTAGGACACACTATGAAACAAAATCAACTTACTATTTTGTTGATTTTCACTCTCAAGCTGCTGGCTGTTATGATTTTGATATAGACACACTTGACATTACCTTACTAACCCAAGCAGTCACCATATTTGGGTACTCAGTAAATTCATATATGCTTCCTTGGTGGTGTGACTTACTATATAACAAAGTGAGTTTCTTTATATTGTTTTTTTTTTTCTATATGTAATACGTTTGGAAGATACACTTAATCTTACCTTACTAACCCAAGCAGTCACCATATTTGTGAACTCAGTAAATTCATATATGCTTCCGTGGTGTGTGACTTACTGTATATCAAAGTGAGTTTCTTCTTATCTGTTTTTCTATAAGTCTTACGTTTGGAAGATACACTTAACTTGACCTAACTATAACCCAAGCAGTCACCATACTTATGTACTCAGTAAATTAATATATGCTTCTTTGTTAGTGTGACTTACTATATAACAAAGTGAGTTTCTATTTTTTTTCTATAAGTCATACGTTTGGAAGATACACTTAACTTGACCTAACTATAACCCAAGCAGTCACCATATTTGCGTACTCAGTAAATTAATATATGCTTCTTTGTTAGTGTGACTTACTATATAACAAAGTGAGTTTCTATTTTTTTCTATAAGTCATACGTTTGGAAGATACACTTACCTTGCTCTAACAATAACCCAAGCAGTCACCATATTTGGATACTCAGTAAATTCATATATGCTTCTTTGTTAGTGTGACTTACTATATAACAAAGTGAGTTTCTATTTTTTTCTATAAGTCATACGTTTGGAAGATACACTTACCTTGATCTAACAATAACCCAAGCAGTCACCATATTTGCGTACTCAGTAAATTCGTATATTCTTCTTAGGTAATGTGACTTCCTATATAACAAAGTGAGGATTAGCCAACAACCCCGAATGCCCATGTGAAGAAGTGCAAACTATGAACCACTTACTCCAGGAATGTCCAACGGGGCCTCACTGCACCGACCAAGATCTTAGGGAAGCAAGTGAAAATGCCAATCAGTGGGTACGTTTTTATCGCGACAAGATATGATGATGATGATGATGATGATGATGACAAAGTGAGTTTCTTCTTTACTGTTTATCTATAAGTCTTACGTTTGGAAGATACACTTAACTTTATCTAACCATAACCCAAGCAGCCACCATACTTGCGTACTCAGTAAATTCGTATATTCTTCTTTGGTAATGTGACTCACTCTATAACAAAGTGAATTTCTTGATTGTTGATATTTGTTGAAGTTACTCCTTGTCATGCGTTGGGTAGATACACTTTACTTGACCTAACAATGAATCTAGCAGGCACTCAATAAACTCATCTATGCGTCCTTGGTAATGTGAAACTGAATAACAAAGTGAGTTTCTTCATTGTTGACCTTTGCTCTATACTGATGTCTGGCAAGTAAAGGCCCGCGAAGCTAATATAGAATTCCCAGGGCCTCAAGCTGCGCGGTCCCCTTTGGCTCAAGGCTAGAGTGTCCGCCTCATGTCTTGGGGGTCCCGTGTTCGATTCCCGGGTGGATTGTTTGGGAAAAGAAATCATTTGGAGTTGATCAATTTGTCATTTGCTCTGAGAATTGGAAGTACCGGTGGAGAAATTTTGATTGATGCAGCGGAAGAAAGAACAAATAGAAATAGAAATAGGAAGTAAAAATATATAACAGGAAATAAAATAGAATAATAAAAAATAGGAAGTAGATAATAAGGTAAAACAAGCGGCGAAGAGACAGAAATGTGAGAGGATGTCCGGCAATAAACACATAAATAAGAATAAAATAAATAAAAAGTAAGAAGAAAAATAGATAGAATGAAAATTGAAATACATAAGCGGGCAAAATAAGCGACGTAGAAACCAAAAAAAAAAAAGTCAGATAACAGAGATTTTTTGATATGAGTGAAAGGAAAAAAAGAAAAGAAAACAGGAATCGGGGAGACGGAGAAGCGGCTGATAGGCCTAAAAACAGACAGGCAGGCAGGCAAACAAACAGACAAACACTGCAAACAGATTAGTCGTAGCAAACACACGTCACAGGATTAGGCATTGATTGACTCGCTGTGCCGGCTAATGCAATCACCTGGGCGCACACACACACACACACGCACACACAGATACGCACATATGCTGATATATACATACATTAATTTCCAAGCACTTTCAATTAGCTTTATCACACACACACACACACACACACACACACACACACACACACACACACACACACACACACATGTAGGTTTAAGTAGAGCGAGTTAGAGTTTGAAAAAAAAAGAAAGATTTATTTTTTGAACCTACCTAATAAGACACAACCCAATTAGGCGTCTCTCTCTCTCTCTCTCTCTCTCTCTCTCTCTCTCTCTCTCTCTCTCTCTCTCTCTCTCTCTCTCTCTCTCTCTTTTTGGCTTTAGGTGTTTTTGTGTGTGTGTGTGTGTGTGTGTGTGTGTGTGTGTGTGTGTGTGTGTGTGTGTGTGTGTGTGTGCGCGTCACTCTCTCTCTCTCTCTCTCTCTCTCTCTCTCTCTCTCTCTCTCTCTCTCTCTCTCTCTCTCTCTCTCTCTCTCTCTCTCTCTCTCTCTCACTCTCTCTCTCTCTCTCTCCCTCTCTCTCTCTCTCTCTCTCTCTCTCCCTCTCTCTCTCTCTCTCTCTCTCTCTCTCTCTCTCTCTCTCTCTCTCTCTCTCTCTCTCTCTCTCTCTCTCTCTCTAATTTGCTGTGTATTTTTTTTTTTTGTCAAACTGTGTACTCCTGCCTTCCCTCCTCCTCCTCCTCCTCCTCCTCCTCCTGCCTCATCATACAGCATTACGGATTCTTTGCTCTCCTTTCCTCTTTCCAACTTTCTTTCTCCTCTTTCATCCTCCTCCTCCTCCTCCTCCTCCTCCTCCTCCTCCTCCTCCTCCTCCATTCCCTCATCATCTTCACTATATATTTTCTCCTCTTTTGCACATTATTCTTATCTCCACGTTTATTCTTCTTTATCTCCTTCTTCTTCACCTTTTCTCTTTATTCCTTTCTTCTTTGAGTTTCCTTTCTCTTTAACTCTCATTCTCCTCCTCCTTCTCCTCCTCCTCTTCCTCTGTGCTTTGTTCCTCTTCTTCTCTTTATTTTTCTTTACTCCTTCCTCACCCCGTCAACTCTTAGGCGATGTGAACTCTCCTCCTTCCTTTCCTCTTCCTCCTCTTACTCTTCTCTCTCTTCCTCTTGTTCCTCCTCCTCCTCTTCTTTCTCCATTATTTTCCTCCTTTATTTCACTTTTATTACCAACCTCCTGTTCCTACATTTCCTCCTACACATCCTTTTACATTCCTCCTCTTCTTCCTCCTCCTCCTCCTCCTCCTCCTCCTCCTCCTCCTCCTCCTCCTCCTCTCGTCCAAGGTAACATAAATATTTGGTCTTCTCTGGACACACACAGCAAGCGTTGAAAAGTCTGTCTGTATAGAGCTTACCTGTCGTTTACCTGTGTTAGTGCGTCCAGGTGTGTGTGTGTGTGTGTGTGTGTGTGTGTGTGTGTGTGTGTGTGTGTGTGTTCTTACCATCATGATCTGCACAACCTGTATCAATTCTTTCTCTTTCTCTGTTTTTCTTCTTTTTTCCTCTTTCTCTTCTGTTTTTTTATTTTCCTTTTTTCATGTGTGTGTGTGTTCGTGCGTTCGTGTGTGACTGATTTTCCTACTGTTATTATGTGCACAACCTATGTCGACTCTTTCTCTATTTCTTATTTCCTTCTTTTCTTCGTCTTTTCCTCTCTTCTTTCGCCTCTTTTTCTGTTTTCTGTTATTTTTTCTCTCACTTGTCCTTCCTCTTTTCCTTCTTTCCCTTCCCTTCTTCTCTTTTGTTTCACCTCTCCTTCTGTTTTTTGTTATTTTCCTCTTTTTTTATCACCAATCACTCACTTTATCACTTTTTTTACCATGTCTCCTTTTTCTCCCTATTTTCCTTTATATAGTTTTGCGTCCCCTTGTCCACTTCTCTTCCCTCTTTCTTCCTTCCTTCCTTCCCTTTTCCCTCCCTCCTTCCCTCTTCCTCCCATCCTCTTTCCTTCTTCCCTCCCTCCTAGCCTCTTCCTTCTTCCAAGCTCCCTCCCTCTTTCCTTCTTCCCTTCTTTCTCCACTGACATCGATAGAAGTGGAGATAAAAAACGTAGGTAACCATTTTATTCCTCTCCCATCTCTTCCTGTTTCCCTTCATATCTAGTAGCAAGCCTCTCCTCCTCCCTCTTACCTCCTCCCTCCCTCCTCTTCTTTCTCCTTGACAACGATATAAGTGGAGGATAAAAAGTAGCCTCTCTGTTGATCTCTCCTCCTTGTCCTATTACTTGCCTAAGGGAGATTCAATACAGGTCTTCAAGTACCTAAACAAGCTCAGTAACGTCAATCACTTCAAGATTTTTTTATCCCCATACTTATACTCGGGAAATGTCAGCACTGGTTTTCTGAGTCAAGCGAGGCATTAGGAGTCTTTACATCGGCAGGAGGTTGTTTTCTTCCTTAATAACGACGATCACTTCAAGATTCTTTTTATCTCCATACTTATACTCGAGAAATGTCAGTAATGGTTTTCTGAGTCCAGCGAGACATTAGGAGTCTTTACATCGGCAGGAGGTTGTTTTCTTTTCTTAACCCGAGTCATCCGTCACTGAAATAACCTTCCTTAATAACGTCTATCACTTGAAGATTCTTTTTAGCATCGCACTTATACTCGAGAAATGTCAGTAATGGTTTCCCGAGTCAAGCGAGGCATTAAGAGTCTAGACATCGGCAGGAGTTTTTTTTTTTTTTCTTAATCCGAGTCATCCGTCACTGAAATAACCTTCCTGCAGACATACTTATTTTTTTGGTTCCATAGTTACTCGAGAAATGTCAGTAATGGTTTTCCGAGTCAAGCGAGGCATTAGCCGTCGTCACTGAAATAACCTTCCTGCAGACATATTTATTTTTTTGGTTCCATAGTTACTCGAGAAGTGTCAGTAATGGTTTTCCGAGTCAAGCGAGGGATTGGCAGTTTAGACATTGGCAGGAGGCTGTTTTCTCTTCTTAACCCGAGTCATCCGTCACTGAAATAACCTTCCTGCAGACATATTTATTTTTTTGGTTCCATAGTTACTCGAGAAGTGTCAGTAATGGTTTTCCGAGTCAAGCGAGGGATTGGCAGTTTAGACATCGGCAGGAGGTTGTTTTCTCTTCTTAACCCGAGTCATCCGTCACTGAAATAACCTTCCTGCAGACATACTTATTTATTTGGTTCCATAGTTACTCGAGAAATGTCAGTAATGGTTTTCCGAGTCAAGCGAGGGATTGGCAGTTTAGACATCGGCAGGAGGTTGTTTTCTCTTCTTAACCCGAGTCATCCGTCACTGAAATAACCTTCCTGCAGACATACTTATTTTTTTTAGCTCCATAGTTACTCGAAAACTGTCAGTAATTGTTTATCGAGTCGAGTCGAGAGTGGCAGCTGTAATCTAGACATCGGCAAGAGTTATTTGCTTTCCTAAACTGAGCCATCCTCCACTGAAACAACCTCTCATTCTCCTCCTCCCTCTCTTCCTCCTCCTTCGTTTCCTAATATTCTTATCTCCACATTAATTATTTTTCATCTCCCTCTTCTCCTTACCTCCTCTTTTAATTCCTTTCTTCTTTGAGTTTCCTTTCTCTTTAACTCTCATTCTCCTCCTCCTTCGTTTCCTAATACAACTCTGTGCTTTCTTCCTCTTCTACTCCTCTATTTTTCTTCATTCCTTCCTCACCTCCTCAACTCTTAGGCGATATGAACTCTCCTCCTTTCTTTCCTCTTCCTCCTCTTACCCTTCGTTCTCTTTCCTTTTGTTCCTCCTCCTCTTCTTTCTCCATTTTTTTCCTCCGTTTTTATAGTTAGACTCCATACTTCCTCGAGAACTATAAATACCTGTTTCCTGAGTCTAGAGAGCCATTTGAGGTATTGACATCGACAGGAAGTTATTATCTTAAACCGAGTCGTCCGCCACTGAAACAATCTTCCTGCAAAAACAGTTAGTACGAAAACCAATAATATGGAAGAGAGAGAGAGAGAGAGAGAGAGAGAGAGAGAGAGAGAGAGAGAATCGCCTTGCCAGTTACCTTGTTGTTACTGAAGTGAATTGAACGTTTCCTTAAGTGCTTTGGTCTCCTCTTTGGTCATTGATATAAATTTACTGTTAACATTTTCACTTCATTTCATTTCATACTATAACTTTTTTCTGCTTTCCCTTCCCATCCATACCATCTTTCCCTCTCTTTTATCTCCCCTTCTCCTCCCTCTCTCTCACTTTTTTCCTTTCTCTCTCCCCTCCCCCACTCTCACTGCAGGCCTCCCCCTCTCTCTCCATTATCTCTCTATCCCTTTCCTCCTCTTCATTCTCTCGTCTACCATTCTTTCTTCTCTCTATTTTCCTCCATCTCCTTCCCTTTACCTTTACCCTGTTACCCATCCTCTCTCCCTTCTCTCACTCCTTCCCTCCATCTTACTTTCCTTCCCTCCCTCCCTTCACCTGATGTTACGATGGATGGTCCGATAGATTACAGGTGATATAGAGCGTTCTTTGCCATAATCTCTCTCTCTCTCTCTCTCTCTCTCTCTCTCTCTCTCACCCTTCATCTCCAACTGGCTCTCCGAAATTTGCATCGAAATGAATTTGCATGATCGTTAAAGGTCTCTCGCTCCTCCTCCACCTCCTCTTCCTCCTCTTCCTCTTCCTCTTCCTCTCCTCCTCCTCCTCCTCTTTCTTCGTCTTCTGCTTTGTTTTTCTTCTCATTCTTTAACTTCTCGACTTCTTTTCGCTATTCGTCTTCATTGGCGTTGTCCTTGAGTTTCTTGCCTCCTCCTCCTCTTCCTCCTCTTCTTCTTCCTCCTCTTGTAGTTACTCTTACTCCTCTTCTTCCTCTTCTTCATTGTCCTACCCGTTCCTCGCCTTTCACTCTTGTTCTCTTCTTCCTTCTCTTCCATTTTCTATTAACACACCACTAACATGTCCTCCTCCTCCTCTTCCTCTTCTTCTTCCTCTCCTCCTCCTCCTCCTCCTCCTGTTCTTCCTGATGGAGGTGGCGGGGTGGCAAGTGGAGTCTTCACACCTGCCTGGCCTAATTAGGGAAAGGTGGGAGCCAGCCTTCAGGTGTGAGTCCGAAGAGAGCTCAGGTGAAGTGTGTTATTTTTATCATTGTCGTTTTCTATAAAAATAATAAGCAAATAAATAATGATAGTAATAATAGTAATAGCAATAATAATGTTTGATTGCCACAAAAATACGTAAGGAGAGAAATGGGATATAGAAAGAGAAAGAAAGGAGGAGGAAGAGAACAAGGAGTAGGAGGTGAAGGAGGATAAATAAAGGAAGCAAAAAGAAAAGGAAGAAAAAGAGAAAGAGGAATGCTGGATAGAAAAAAATACATAAACAGAGAAATGAAACGTATAAAGAGAAAGAAAGGAGGAGAATAGAAGGGTGAATAAATGGAGGAAGCAAAGGAAGAGCAATAAGAGGAAGAGGAAGAGGCTTAATAGGTTCCTCTGAATATGGAAAGAAACATGACAGACAAGAATAAACCGGGAATAGGAGAGAGAGAGAGAGAGAGAGAGAGAGAGAGAGAGAGAGAGAGAGAGAGAGAGAGAGAGAGAGAGAGAGAGAGAGAGAGAGAGAGAGAGAGAGAGAGAGAGAGAGAGATTTTAACATATGGTATCAATAAAATCAAACAAATAAGCTCCTCAATAAGATAATTAGATAAGAACGTGATAAAAAAAAGGAAAATGAAAAAAATTAAAAATAAAATAAAAGAAAATATTGAAGGTTTAAAGACAAGTAACACGCTGATTAGGAAGGTAAAGCAGGCAAAGAAAATGGAATGAAAAAGAAAAAAAAAGATCAGATGGAAAAAAAATGGTAACTTAAAAATCAATTGGAAAGAAAGTTAATAAAAAGGTCAGCTCGAAAAAAGTGAAAAAAAAGCTGAAATGGAAAGAAAAGGTCATAAAAAAGATCAGTGTGAAAGAAAAGGTTATAAAAAGATCACATGGGAAGAAAAAGTAATAAAAAGATCAGATAGTAAGAATAGGAATAAAAATGATCAAATATAAAGACTCCATAAGAAATTCAATTAGAAACAAATGATAATAGAAAGATCAGTCATTTAAGATCTCAGGCAAAGAAAAAAATACAATTACCAAATTTCTAAATCAAGTTAACGTTTTGGAAGTTGATGTAATTATGCCCTCGTGTAATTTGGAAGATGAAGGGAAACATCAATTATTAGTGTTCTTTTTCATTGAGTTAACTACAGAAGTTACCTATTTTTACTGTATTAGCTATGTCCTCCTCCTCCTCTTCTTCCCTCTCCTCCTTCACCTTCTCCTTCTTCGTCTTCCTCTCCTCCCCCTCCTTTCCTTCCTCCAACTTCTCCTCCTCCTCTTTAAATACCATCTTGAATCGTTTCACTTGTATTGAATCATGTTTTTCAGTGTGTGTGTGTGTGTGTGTGTGTGTGTGTGTGTGTGTGTGTGTGTGTGTGTGTGTGTGTGTGTGTGCGTGTGTGTATGTGTGTATGTGTGTGTACTGATATGCAAAATTTCAGGAACTTTACACAAACACACACACACACACACACACACACACACACACACACACACACACACACACACACACACACACCGACAGACATTATTCAATACAAGAATACAATATGGTTCGATTTCCGGGCGGTGGGAAAACGGAAGGGCAGTGTCCTTTAAATAGTGCTCCATGTCCACCCGGCAAGGAATGGGTGCCGGGTGTCAGGCGTGGGTTGTGTGCCGCCTCCAGGGTGTGTGTGGGTGTTGGGTTTCAGCCGTACCCCGAGATCTGTCACTTGTGGGCTCCTATCTCTGTCGTGGAGAGTGCTGGCTGGCGATCGGGAGTCTGTTGTGTGATATGGCCATGGTGCATTACACACACACACACGCACACACACGCACACACAGTCAAGCACACACACACATTCAAGCACACACACACACGCTCGTTATTCAGGCTGCGAAAAATTGGATTAAGAAAGTGAACCGCGCTTGTCTGAGTAAAATTAATGGTACACACACACTCTCTCTCTCTCTCTCTCTCTCTCTCTCTCTCTCTCTCTCTCTCTCTCTCTCTCTCTCTCTCTCTCTCTCTCTCTCGTGGCAGAGTGTATATTGTTATGTAAAGTGTATAGTGTTGTGTAGTGCAATTGTAAAGCAGGCGGATAGGTTCATATAAGTTAAAAGCTAGACACAAATAGATAGAGACAGGTAGACTGAGACAACACGCTGCATACAGGAAAATGTAAATGTGCAACTGAAAGGATAAAACAGATGGCCAAATAGAGATGTGCAATTGGATATGTGGGTTAGAAAGTGATGCGGGTGTGTGGGAGGGAGAGAGGTGAAGGGACTGACAGGAGAGAGAAGGAAGAAGGGACGGGGGCAAGGGGAGGAAGGTGACATATGCAGGTAACTGAAATATAAATGTGTTTGGTAGGAAAAAAAAAGAGATACAGGTATATGAAAGAGGGATTGACAGGAGAGAGATGTATAGATGAATTTCTGGGAGGCAGAGGCAAGGGGTTAAGGGGAAAACATATACTGGTAACACTGAATTCCGAAGCGTTTTACACGTATGCTTGGTGAGAGGAGGAGAAACATGTGTGAAAGAGAGAGACGGAATGGCTTTTTTTTTTTTTTTTTTACAGCAGAGGAGTCAGTTCAAGGGCATAAAAAAAGGAAACAAATGTGAAAAAAAAGCCCGCTACTCACTGCTCCCGCTTGACAGATATTTAGATAGAAATGAGGTTTGGAAGGAAGAGAAGGAAGAGGGGATGGGAGCAAGGGGAGAGAGGTGACATATACAGGTAACTTTGACTTCCGAAGAGTTTTACAGGTATGCTTAGTGAGAGGAAGAGAAACATTTGTGGCAGAGAGAGGCGAAATGGCGTGACAGATAGACAGATAGAAATGAGGTTTGGAAGGAAGAGAAGGAAGAGGGAACGGGAGCAAGGGGAGAGATATGACATATGCAGGAAACTAAATTAGATATGTGTTTGGTAGGAAAAAAAGAGATACAGGTATGTGAAAGAGAAAGGGAAAGTGTATGACAGGTAGATATGGATGTCTTTGACGGGAGGAAGAGGAAGAGAGAGATCAGCGAAGGGTTTGACAGGTAGAAAGGGATGTAGTGGAAGGGAAAAAGATATATAGATGTGTGAAAGAGAAAGTGAAAGTGCATGACAAGTAGAAATGGATGTGTTTGACGGGAGGAAGAGAAATAAAGAGAGAGGTCAGTGAAGGGTTTGACAGGTAGAAAGGGATGTTGTGGAAGGGAAAAAGATATACAGGTGTGTGAAAGAGAAGGGGAAAGTGTAGACAGGTAGAAATAGATGAGTTTGACGGGAGGAAGAGAGAGAGAGAGAGAAGGGTTTGGCAGGTAGAAATAGATGTGTTAGGTGGGGAGGAAGAGAAACAGGTGTAAGAGAGAGATGGGTGAAGGGTCGGTCAGGTAGATACAGGCGAATTTGGGGGGAAGACGAATGCAGGTAACACTGACTTCCTGACGCCGATTCAATTACCTCGCACCTCACCTGATCTTATTAAGCCACTCCTCACCTGCCGCCAATCCCCTGACCGCCCCACCTGCCTCATTACGGCCAGGTGCGCTGATTACTCCGCCAGCCACCTGTAATTAAGGGGACAATACCTCTATCGCGCCCCACACGCACACACACACACACACACACACACACACACACAGAGAGAGAGAGAGAGAGAGAGAGAGCAAGGGGGGTGAGGGGGGTAAGCTCATGCAATGCAAAAGATAATGTTAATCTTTACACATCAAACAACCCGCTCGAATAAAGATCAGGAAGAGCTTTTCCAAAGATGGGATTAATTTTTGCGAAACTGGACGAGATAAAAGTGAAAGGAGAGAGAGAGAGAGAGAGAGAGAATACATAAGATAGACAGGACGATAGATACACAGACAGAGAGAGAAGGAAGAGTCTTTTATCACACAATTCTTTTTCTCGTTTTCTCTTTCTCGTCACCGTAATAAATATTAGATACACTCGGATTAAAGCAAATAAAAGAGTAAGGAAATGTAAAAGAAATATATAAGAGAGAAAAGGTAAAAACGAAAGCACAGACCTTGGGATGCAAAGGGTGGTAAAGTTTCCGGAGAAATGGAATTTTTCAGGGCCCGGGTGTTTTAGGAATCTTTGGATATTTTCAAGTTTTACACACATGTGTATTTGCATTCATAAACAAACCAATTTTGGTTAATATAACTTTTAATTAAAAAGTTTTAAGCAACAACATGTACTCATTTTGATGTAGAAAAACTCTCATTAGTAATGAAGCATATATGAATTTTCTGAGTCAACAGGTATAGTACCTGTGTGGGGTATTGTTACGTTATCTTCAAAGACATGATTGCCAGTACCTTATGGTATGAATCAACAAAGAATTACCTCATTCTGTTGTATAGAGAATCTGATTAGTAAGGAAGCATATATGAATTTTCTGAGTCTAGGCCTAGTGAAATGTTTGGGGTTGTGTTGGGTTACTTAAGATGTACCGGAGGGCGGCATGAGCCTCAACAGGCGTCACTTAAATAGTCCTGCCTGCGCCACCACCGGGCTGAGGGACGTTCACTAAATCTCCTAAAACTGAAGGTCTAAACATACAACAATAACCTCAGTCCCACACGAAAAAGCCCTTTAACAACACGGCAAACTTGTAAATTTTTATCAATTCTCAAAATTCCCGAAAATTCCCGAAAATTCGCATGGAAAGTTTCTCAGTTAAAAATTTCCAGGAATTTTACTACACTACGTGATAGACCTACATACTATTGTGATAGAATTGTAAGAAAATGAATGATGATGATGATAAGTGCAAAATATAATGAAGAGAATGCTAAAAATTATGATGATAATATTGATAATAGTAATGATAGCAAAACATAAAAGAAATAATAAACGATTGTGTATTCTCTCTCTCTCTCTCTCTCTCTCTCTCTCTCTCTCTCTCTCTCTCTCTCTCTCTCTCTCTCTCTCTTATTCTCACACAAAGCCTGTCCTAACCAGACTTCATTCTTACACACTGTTCCTCCTCCTCCTCCTCCTCCTCCTCCTCTTCCTCCTCCTCCTCCTCCTCCTCCTCCTCCTCCTCCTCCTCCTCATTCTCCTCTTTCATGTTCTTGTTTCTCTTTCTCTTCATCCTGTTTCTAGTTTTCCTCCTTCTCGTTTAAACTTCCTCCTCCTCGTCCTCGTCCTCCTCCTCCTCCTCCTCCTCCTCCTCCTCCTCCTCCTCCTCCTCCTCCTCCTCCTCCTCCTCTCGTCACCAACGGCCTCGATGTTTCAGTCTCTTTTCCCTCAATAAATATTTTCGTTGAGTTTCAATGAAAAATATTTGACGCGACGAAACCTCACGCGCATTTTTCCTTCCCCGGACGAAAATGTGTAAATATGACGGGCAGAGAGAGAGAGAGAGAGAGAGAGAGAGAGAGAGAGAGAGAGAGAGAGAGAGAGAGAGAGAGAGAGAGAGAGAGAGGAAAAACAAAACAAAAAGAGAAGAATGTAGAAAATGAAAAAGGAGTAGGAATGAGAAAGAACGAAAGAGAAGGTGGAGAGAAGTAGAAAAAAAGAAAAAAATGAGGAAGAGAACGGAAGCAAAGAAAATAAACCAGAAAAAGGAAAACAAAACAAGAATAGAGGAGAAATTAGAGACTGAAGAAGAGTGGGAATCAGAACGTAGATAGTACAAAGTATGTGGGAAAAATTAAGCAGTGTGTAGATGGTGTTAAGGGGAGCATGTCTTTTTTTTTTAAGTGAAGTTTTGGTGTTTATCTTGCTCCTCATTATTCTGTTTCTTCATTTCCTTCTATTATTTTTCTATTCTCATTTTCATTCCTTTTTTTGTCTTGTCTTGTCATTTTATTTTGTTTTTCTTTCTTCATTTTGTTTTGTTTGTTTATCATGTTCTTCAATTTTTCTATTTCTTCATTTCCTTCTTCTATTGTTTTTTTTTATTCTCGTCTTGATTCCATTTTTTTTGTCTCTTGTTTTGTCATTTTCTTGTGATTCTCTCTTTTTCTCCTTTTGTTTTTATATTCCTTTATTTTTCTTTCCGGATTATTCTATTTTCTTTTATTCCTTATTATTTTAGTCTTGTTTTGATATTTTTTTAGTTTCTTCTCTTCTTCTCGTATCGTCTTTTCTTGTATCTGCCTTTCCTTTTTTTCTTTTTTTGTAATTTATCTTTCATTCTCTTGGTGTTTTATTTATTTCTTCCTTTCCTTGCTCTCTTCTCTTCCTCGTGCCTCTTCTCTTTTCTCGAATTTTCTTTATTATAGTTTAGTTTAGTTTCTCTTCCTTCCTCTCCCTTCTAGTATATATATATTTTTATTTTCTTGCTTCTCTCCAATTTTCAATTTTTTTTCTCTTTAACTTCCTTTATTTGTCTGGTTTTCCTTCTGCTTCCCATTCTTCATCCGTTTCTCTCTTTCCATTTCTATTCCCCATTTCCCTTTCTTTATCTCCTTTTTCCTCTTTTCTTTATTTTTATCTCTTTCTAGTTTAATTTCGTCTCGTTTTATTCCCTGTTCTCCATTTCCCTTTCTCTCTTTATCTCTTCTTTTCTTCTTTCTCTTTATTTTTGTCTTTCTAGTTCAATTTCGTCTTTTTTTCCTATGTTTTCCCTTTTTCTTCCTTATCTTTCTTGTTTAATTTGCTATCTTTTTCCTACCTTTTCCTGCCTTCATCCTTTTTTTTTCTTCTTCTGCACACACACACACACACACACACACACACACACACACACACACACACACACACACACACACATCTTATCTAATTTTCTTCTCTTCTCTTCCTCTTTTTATATCCCTTTCTGCTCTTTTGTTTCAGTGTGAGTTTCCTTTTCAAACTTTCTTTCCTCCCTTTCTCACTTTCTGCCTGTCTTGTTTCAATTGCTATTCTTTTCTTACTTCTTCGTCTCGTCCTCCTCCTCCTCCTCATTTAAGCTTTCTTTTTCTTCTCTCCTGGTATAATTTTGTTGGCTTTTTCCTTCCTCTCTCTCTCTCTCTCTCTCTCTCTCTCTCTCTCTCTCTCTCTCTCTCTCTCTCTCTCTCTATCTCTCTCTCTCTCTCTCTCTCTCTCTCTCTCTCTCTCTCTCTCTCTCTCTCTCTCTCTCTCTCTCTCTCTCTCTCTCTCCTCTCTCTCTCTCTCTCGCTCTATCTCTCTCTCTCTCTCTCTCTCTCTCTCTCTCTCTCTCTCTCTCTCTCTCTCTCTCTCTCTCTCTCTCTCTCTCTCTCTCTCTCTCTCTCTCTCATTATTTCTGCCTCTCTTGTCTTCTTTGCCTCACTCATATTTTTTTTTTACCTCCTCTTATATTCTTATTCTTACTTTTCTTCATTTTTTTTTTACTTTCTCCTCCACATTCAACCTTCCCTTTTTCTGTTTCTTTTTGTTTCCTCTCCGCTCTCGTCTCTTCTTTTTCCTTTCCTTACTCCTCTCTACCTTCTATCATCTACTTTCATATTCCCACTCCTCTTCATTCTCCAGTTTCTCCTCCATTCTTCTTCTTTTTTCCTTTTTCTGGTTTAATTTTGTTTGCTTTTCCTTTCTTTTTCCCATTTTTTTTCTTTTCTTTTCTCTACTTTCTAACGTCCATCTTTTTCCTACTCTTATTTCATTCTTAACTTTCTCCTTTACTTTTTTATTTTCCCTTTTCTGGTTTAATTTTGTTCGCCTCTTCTTTTCCTGCTCCATTCTACTTTCTACTTTCTTTTCCTACTTCTCATCATCCTCTATATTCCTCTCTATTCTTGTCTTCTTTTTCGGATTTAACTTTCTTTTGCTTCCATTCTCTTCCTCCCTTTTTTCTTTTTTTTCGTTTTTTTTTATTTTCTTGGCATCTTCTTTTCCTGCTCCTTTCTACTTTCTTTTCCTACTTCTCATCATCCTCCATTTTCCTCTCTATTCTTGTCTTCTTTTTCGGATTTAACTTTCTTTTGCTTCAGTTCTCTTCCTCCCTTTTTTCTTTTTTTTCGGGGTTTTTAATTTTGTTGGCTTCTTCTTTTCCTGCTCCTTTCAACTTTCTTTTCCTACTTCTCATCATCCTCCATTTTCCTCTCTATTCTTGTCTTCTTTTTCGGATTTAACTTTCTTTTGCTTCAGTTCTCTTCCTCCCTTTTTTCTTTTTTTTCGGGGTTTTTAATTTTGTTGGCTTCTTCTTTTCCTGCTCCTTTCTACTTTCTTTTCCTACTTCTCATCATCCTCCATTTTCCTCTCTATTCTTGTCTTCTTTTTCGGATTTAACTTTCTTTTGCTTCCGTTCTCTTCCTCCCTTTTTTCTTTTTTTTCGTTTTTTTTTAATTTTCTTGGCATCTTCTTTTCCTGCTCCTTTCTACTTTCTTTTCCTACTTCTCATCATCCTCCATTTTCCTTTCTATTCTTGTCTTCTTTTTCGGATTTAACTTTCCTTTGCTTCCGTTTTCTTCCTCCCTTTTTTTCTTTGTTTACGGGTGTGACTTACCGGTTTCCAATTTGCAAGGGATTAGCAAAGAGAGGAACGAGAGAGAGGAAAAAAATTGTGATTAGCGGCGTGAAGCGTTTGGACCGAATTTTTGAGATTGTGTTAAGCTGTGATGGTGGTGGTGGTGGCGAGATTGTGGTAATGAGTTTGGTGATCTGGTGTGTGTGTGTGTGTGTGTGTGTGTGTTCATTGGTGGTGGTGGTGGTGATGATGATGGTGATGGTGATTGTGGTGATGGTGATGGTGATGGTGAAAAAATAGTGTTCAATTCCTCACCATTTCTATTTCCCTTTCTCTCATAATCTCTTCTTTTCCTCTTTTTTCTTTAATTTTCTGCCTTTCTAGTTTAATTTCGTCTCGTTTTATTCCTTGTTCTCCATTTCCCTTTCTCTCTTAATCTCTTCTTTTCCTCTTTTTTCTTTGATTTTCTGCCTTTCTAGTTTAATTTCGTCTCGTTTTATTCCTTGTTCTCCATTTCCCTTTCTCTCTTAATCTCTTCTTTTCCTCTTTTTTCTTTAATTTTCTGCCTTTCTAGTTTAATTTCGTCTCGTTTTATTCCTTGTTCTCCATTTCCCTTTCTCTCTTAATCTCTTCTTTTCCTCTTTTTTCTTTGATTTTCTGCCTTTCTAGTTTAATTTCGTCTCGTTTTATTCCTTGTTCTCCATTTCCCTTTCTCTCTTTATCTCTTCTTTTCCTCTTTCTCTTTAATTTTCCGGCTTTCTAGTTTAATTTCGTCTCTTTTATTCCCATTTCTCCATTTCCTTTTCTCTCTTTATCTCTTCTTTTCTCTTTTTTCTTCATTTTTCTGCCTTTTTAGTTTAATTTCGTCTTGTTTTATTCCTTGCTCTCCATTTCCCTCTCTCTCTCTTTATCTCCTCTTTTCCTCTTTTTTCTTTATTTTTCTGTCTTTCTAGTTCAATTTCGTCTTCTTTTTATTATGTTTTTCTTTCTTCTTCCTTATCTTTCCTATATTTTTCTTTCTTTCTTTTTTAATTTACTATCTTTTTCCTTCGTTTTCCTCCCTTCTTCCTAGTGTTTTTTATGTTTTTTCTCTTTTCAACACACACACACACACACACACACACACACACACACACACACACACACACACACACACACACACACACACACAAACCTGATAAACAAAAACAAATTGCTCTATTCACGCCAAAACATTATTCCCTTTTTCCAAGATTTTCCCGCCAGACTTGATTTATGAAGCTCAACTCTTCCTACCAAACACTCATTTTTCCATTCTTCCTCTTTTATTTTTCTCTCTTCTCTTTTTTCTTTCTTTTTCTCTTGTATCCTCACTTTCTCCCCTCTTTCCATACCTTTTATCCATTTTTCTCTCCTAGTTTTCTATTTCTTTCCCCTCTTCATATCAAACATAAATTTTTCATTCCTCTTATATATATTTTTTTCTGCATCGAATTTCTCCTCTTTCTTCTAACTTCATTTTTCCTTCCTTTCTCATATTTTTTTTCTCTCTTCTTATCTTTCCTCTTCTACCTCTCTCTTCTTACCATCCATTTATCTTTCCTAGCTTTATCTTTTGTTTTTCTTTATCTCTCCGTTCCTTTCCCTCTTTCTCCTCTGCATCCTATCTTTTTCTTCTTTTCCTCTTCTCCTTTTGTCTTTATTTCTGTTTCTTTAATTTTATTTTTTAATGTTGGTCTCTTCGTATTTTTTCCATATTTTTTTTTCTGTTATCTATTTTCAGAGTTCTTCGTCAGTTGGTTTCGAACGATGTCCCGCCGGTTTATTGTTTAATGCATCAGCCACTCAGCCACCGCCTTAAATGTTCATTCCTTCTTTTATTTTCATGATTTGCTTTTTTTTGTTATTTGTTTTTGATGATAAAATTTTTGTGGGTCATTTTCGCGTCATTTTTTTTTTTTTTGGATGGAGGGAAAAAAACACACACACACACACACACACACACACACACACACACACACACACACACACACACACACACACACACACACACACACACACACTGAGGCTTGAAAGGTAATTTGTTGCTTGAGAGAATTATCTTCACTCTCTCTCTCTCTCTCTCTCTCTCTCTCTCTCTCTCTCTCTCTCTCTCTCTCTCTCTCTCTCTCTCTCTCTCTCTCTCTCTCTCTCTCTCTCTCTCTCTCTCTCTCTCTCTCTCTCTCTCTCTCTCTCTCTCTCTCTCTCTCTCTCTCTCTCTCTCTCTCCTAATCCTTGC
The DNA here is from genome assembly GCF_024679095.1 of Eriocheir sinensis. Lineage (NCBI taxonomy): Eukaryota > Metazoa > Arthropoda > Malacostraca > Decapoda > Varunidae > Eriocheir > Eriocheir sinensis. The sequence continues at coordinate 17,688,069 of NC_066527.1, read as the reverse complement.
AATTTTCACTGGCTCATCCGCTTCTCTCTCTCTCTCTCTCTCTCTAATCCTTTTTTTCACTTCCAGGCTCATCCACTCTTTCATTCTCTCTTCTTTCCTCTTTTCCTGCTTCTTCTTCTTTTCTTCTTTTTCTTTTCTTTTTCGTCTCCTAAGTAAAAATGCTGGAGTCAGAAAATGTTGCCAAGGTCAGTTATCAGGCATTTGAGAGAGAGAAGAAAGCGAGGAGGAGGAAGAGGAAGAGAAAGTAATTGAGGATTAAAGAGAGAAGCAGAGGTTACTTATAGAAGAAGGAACAGGAGAAGGAATAACAAAAAAGAGAAATAAGAAAACAAAAAGAAGAGAATGAAAGGAGAAAGAAAGTTGAGGAAAATGGAAGTGGTAGATAACACACACACACACACACACACACACACACACACACACACACACACACACACAAACACACACATACACAGACACAACATGAAACACACATACACAAGAAACACTCCCGTCTCTCCCCTTTCCTCCTCCTTCTCCTCTTTCCATTCTCCTCCTCCTCCTTCCCCTTTCCTCTCCCTCTTTCCCTTCTCCTCCTCCTCCTCTACTCTGCTCCTCTGTTGTTTGTTTTTCCTTTGTGTTTTTTTGTGTTCCTTTCCTTCCATTCCCTCTTTCCCCTCTTCCCTCCCCTTCCCCCTCTCCCCTCCTCCCCTCACCCACCTGTCCGTCAAGTCGCAGGTAAACACAGGTGAGGACGAAATGGCAATATTTTCTTACCTGAGCGAAAATGGAAAGACGAAAACTGTGGATTGAAAGTGACTTGTTGCCTCGGTGTTTTGTGTTTTTTTGGTTTGTTTTCTTTTGTTTTTCTTTTTGTTTTCTTTTTTTTCTTCCTTGACGTGTTTCCTTTCAAGCTTGTTTCGGTTTTTTCTTTTCTTCTTGTTTCTTTCGCATGTCTTACGTGTCAGTGTGTTTGAGAGAGATGGGGGAGGGGTATGGAGAGAGAGAGAGAGAGAGAGAGAGAGAGAGAGAGAGAGAGAGAGAGAGAGAGAGAGAGAGAGAGAGAGAGAGAGAGAGAGAGAGAGAGAGAGAGAGAGATTTTGTTCTCTCTATCTCCATTTCATTTATTTATTTATTTCAATTACTTTCTTTCTCTCTCTCTCTCTCTCTCTCTCTCTCTCTCTCTCTCACTCTCTCTCTCTCTCTCTCTCGTTACTGTCCTTCGCCTTTGCTTTTTCGTCTTTTTCTTCTCTCTCACTCTTCTCTCTCTCTTTTATCTTCCTCCATCTTCATTTAAAATCATTCTTTTCATCTCTATTTTTCTCTCTTCTTTTTCCCCTTCCCTTCATCTTCTTCTTCGTTATTTCTCTTCCTTTGTCACTTTCTCCTGAGATTTCAATAGTCACCCTCTTCTTTTACTTCTTCTCTTTCTCTGTTTTTCTTATAATCATTCTTTTTATCTCTGTTTTTCCTCTCTTCTTTTTCCCCTTCCCTTCTTCTTCATCTCCGTCTTTCCTCTTCTTTTTGTCACTCTTTCTGAGATTTCAATAGTCACCCTTTTCTTTTCCTTCTTCTCTTTTTCTTTCTCTGTTTTTTCTCTTTCTCTCCCCTTCCTCCTCCTCCCTTGTTTGTTTTTTTCTCTTTCTCTCCCCTTCCTCCTCCTCCTCCTCCCTTGTTCTTGTTTTATCCCTTCCTCTCTCGATTCTTCTCTTCCTCTCCCTCCTTCCTTTCTATTTGTTCCTCTGTTTGGTTTTCATTTGCATCCTCCTGTAGCTCTTTTGTCTCTCTTACACTCCTCATTTCTCTCCTCCTCCTCCTCCTCCTCTTCTTCCTCCTCCTTCTTCTCCACTTCTCGTATTTTTTTATTGATTTCCTTTATTGGCAGGCTATTATTTCTTTCCTCTTCCTTCGTTTATTTGTCATTCTTTTATTTCTCCTTTCCTTCGTCTCTCTGCAAAGAAGGAGAAGAGAAAAGAGGAGAAGGAGAAGAGAAAAAAGGAGGAGAAGAGAAAAGAGGAGAAGGAGAAGAGAAAAGAGAAGGTGAAGAGAAAAGAGGAGAAGGCGAAGAGAAAAGAGGAGAAGGAGAAGAGAAAAGAGGAGAAGGAGAAGAGAAAAGAGGAGAAGGTGAAGAGAAGGAAACGGATGATGGCAAGATAATCAGGAAAGAAATAAGTAAATAAATAAAGAGAGAGAGAGAGAGAGAGAGAGAGAGAACGCGAGCGAGAGAGAGGAGGAGGAAAGGAAGGCAGTAATAGTGATGCAATAAGGAGGAGGAGGAGGAGGAGGAGATAAATATCCTCCTTACCTGCAGGAAAACAAACATGGCCGCCATTACCTGCCTCCCTCGAGAGTCATTAAGTTTACCTGGGAAGTCCGGGGGAGACTCCACCGCCCCCTCCACCTCCTCCTCCTCCTCATCCTCCTCCTCCTCCTCCTCCTCCTCCTCCTCCTCTTTTGCCCTCGTTCTCTCATTTATTCTTTCTCTTTATTTTCCTTTTTTCCTCCTCTCCTCCTTCTCCTCCTCCTCCTCCTCCACTTCGTTATTCTGCTCCACTTTTTTTTCCTCTCATTGTGGTTATTTTCTTCTCGTGATTTTCTCTTTCTTCTTCAATCCTTGCCTGAGAGAGAGAGAGAGAGAGAGAGAGAGAGAGAGAGAGAGAGAGAGAGATTTAAGGACATAGAAAAGCAGGTGTTTGGAAAGGTATTTTTAGTCGATGAGGAATCCGATAGAGGAGGAAATACCGCCATCTTTCCTCTCTCTCTCTCTCTCTCTCTCTCTCTCTCTCTCTCTCTCTCTCTCTCTCTCTAGCTCTCTCTATCTATCTATCTATCTACCTTTATCTATCTATATCTATTTTTTGCTTTATTTTTATTATTTTGTCTTTCTATTTTTGTCTATTTTTTGTGTATGAATAATTTGAAAAAGAGAAAATGTTATGAAAAAAGAAAACAAATCAATTTCATAAGACAACATTAAAGAGAAACAGACAAACAGACAAACAAACAAACAGGGAGACATAAACAAACAAATACACTCATAAAGACAAACAAAACAAAGCAATAGAGCACAAAACAGACACTCGGAATAAAAAAAAAAATATGACACTGAGGAAAACAAGAGATGGACACACACACACACACACACACACACACACACACACACACACACACACACACACACACACACACACACACACACACACACACACACACACACACACACACACACACAGACACACATACACACAGAGATAAAGACAGACAGAGACTCACAAACAGACAGACACAGAGAGGGAGGGAAACACAGAAAACTTTGGCACAGAAGCTACCAATAAGGGCGGAAAAGAAAGGAGGAAAAGAGGGAAAACCTAATCATAAGTTTGTGGCAAGTTTTTCTGAGAAGGTTTATGGCAAGCTTGGATGGCGGGAGCAGCGATCACAAGGGGATGGAGTGAGAGAGAGAGAGAGAGAGAGAGAGAGATAGAGAGAGAGAGGGAGACGATCAGACATAGGGAATAAATGTATGGACGATAAACTCAGAATGTATGGAGCAAGAATATATGGATTAAGTGTGTTTGGATTAACTATATTTTATTAAACATTTTCCACATCCATTTACTGTTTTCTCATAACTTACACACTTTTTTCCATTTCCAAAAACATTCATATGCAACTTTTTTTCCACTATTTTCTTCCTCAAATTTTACTTTACCGTACTCTCTTTTTTTTCCTTACTTTATTCCTCTCCTTTTTGTTTACCTTTCCTCCTTTCGCTTCCTCTTCCTTTCCTTTCTTTTACTCGGTTCTGTTCAACATTTTCCACATTCAACAACTCATCCACTTTTGTTACTGTTTTCCTTCCACTTCTTGTTAGGTGACCATCCCTTCATTTACTCTCTAAGTCAAATCATCCCACTTTTCCATTTCCCAATATATTCAAACGCAACTTCTATTTTCTATTTTTCTTCCCACTTCCTCCAATACATTTACCCCTCGTGTCTGATTGTCTCTCTCCAGCTTCCCCTGTGACCGCTTTATCTCTTTCTTAGTTTATAGACCATAGACTCGTAGGTTATTGCTCCCATACATTTTCTCTCCCAGCCATCAATTCTCTTATCCATGCATCCTTAGCCCATACATGCTAAGTAAATAGATCTTTAAAACCTCATCGTTCATATATGCTTAGTCTAGAGTCCCTTAACATTTGCTCTCAGCTATACGTTCTCTTCGTCAATACATTCTTAGTTCATTCAAGCTTAATCCAAATATTCTTAAGCAAGCACTCTGATCCGACCGTTCTTAGTCCAGCCATTCTTAATTCAAACATTTTTAATCCATTCTTAAGCCAAATATTTTTAATCCATTCTTAATCCAAATATTTTTAATCCATTCTTAATCCAAACATTTCTAATCCATTCTAAATCCAAACATTTTGAATCCATTCTTAATCCAAACATTTCTTATCCATTCTTTATCCAAACATTTTTAATCCATTCTTAATCCAAA
>NC_066527.1:17673584-17678584 GCF_024679095.1 Eriocheir sinensis | reverse complement strand
TACACTCAGAATACTGCATTTCCTACATTGAACTCCATCTGCCATTTATCCGCCCAGTCATATAATCTGTTGAGTTCACCTTGGAGAATACTAGCGTCCTGATCCGACTCAATTACTCTACCGATCTTGGTATCATCTGCAAATTTACTAACATCACTACTAATTCCTGTGTCTAAGTCATTGATATAAATAATCAACAAAAGTGGACCTAATACCGAACCTTGTGGGACCCCACTCGTAACACATCCCAGTCAGATCTTTTACCATTGATTTGCACTCTTTGCTTCCTATTGCTAATCCACGCCTTGACCCAGTTCAAAACTTTCACCTCTACTCCGTGAGCCTGTAATTTAAGCAACAGTCGTTGGTGAGGAACTTTGTCAAACGCTTTACTAAAATCAAGATAGATTACATCATAATTTTCATCTCTGTCAACCGCCTCAAATACTTTATTGTAGAAGGACAAGAGATTGGTGAGGCATGACCTACCTTTTGTGAACCCATGCTGCGAGTCGTGAATTAAGCTATGTTTCTCTAAATGCTCCCGAATGTTCCTGGCTATTATGGACTCCAGCATCTTCCCTATAACCGATGTTAAGCTAATTGGGCGATAGTTTGAAGCAACTGACCTGTCCCCCTTTTTAAAAATCGGCGTCACATTAGCTACTTTCCATAGGCTCGGCACATAGCCAGTATTTACCGACATCTTAAAGATGTCGGTTAGTGGGTCACTGGTTATATCACCTAACTCCTTTAATACCCTCGGAAATACCCCGTCAGGACCTGGCGACTTGTTCTTCAGGTGTGTGTGTGTGTGTGTGTGTGTGTGTGTGTGTGTGTGTGTGTGTACCTGCCACGTGCCTCTTATAAATCATGCAATACGTTGACGATGATGAGGATAAAGAGAAGGAGAAGGAGGAGGAGGAAGAGGAGGGAGAGGCGGAGAAAAGGAAAATGGGAGGAGCTGATATTTCTTTTCTGTATTTCCGACAAAATATTCCACAAAACATATGCCTTGAACATTTCTCTAGAGCATTATCCTAAAACATCTCCCTTAAACATTTCCCTATACTATTACCAGGGACGGAGTATTCGTATTCGGTGTTCGTATTCGAATACCGTATTTGGGTGTATTCGTATTCGTTTTCGAATAAATATTTATTTAAATCAAAGTCTTCTCATTCGTATTCGAAAACAAGAGAAACGTATTTGTGTTCTGCGAATAATCTGACGAATACTTCAAAATTTATCATCAGAAATACCAACCGTTGTTCCTGCAACTCCGGCCCCCTGGGCGGACGTGTAATGGTCGTGTACAGCACAGGTTTGCGCGGCGTCTGGAGACCCTTGCCCCCTTGCCAGTGTGAACGCTGAATCGCCTGAATGTGTTCATGAGCTCACGTTACTGTTGCACAACCTCAGAACAGTTCTATACCCAGTTGCGTCAAGAAGGTATTTTTCAAAGAAAAGTATTCATGAATGTATTCATGAATACTCTCAAGAAGCATTCGTATTTGTACAAAACCGTTTCAGTGTATTCGTATTCGTATTCGTTGGAATTTGAAGTATTTGTATTCGTATTCGAATACACAATTCCTGTATTCACTCCATAAACACTCCCTTAAACAATTCCCCCAAATATTTTCCTAGAACATTTTCCCATAATATATCTCCATTACATTTTCCTAGACCTCGAAGAAAAAAAATCCCTAATGTAACCCAGCCCCCAGACACCCTCCAGACACCCTAAACACTGCAGGCCGATCCCTTGTACTCCTCGCTCAGGTGAAACTTAAGGAAGAAACAAAGCATGAAACAACAGAAGATAAAGGAATATAAACACACTCGGGAACGAAAAAGAAAGAAGAGAATGGGAAAATAAACAAAAAAGAAAGACTAACTAAATGAAGGAATGAAAAAAAAAGAATGAAAGGCACTACTACTACTACTACTACTACTACTACTACTACTACTACTACCACCACTACGACCACTACAACTACTACTACCACCACTACAACTACTACTACCACCACTACCATTACTACTACTACTACCACTATTACTACTACTACTACTACTACTACCACTACTACAGCAACAACAACTACAATAACAACAACAACAACATCTATCACACCACCACAACAAAGAGATACAATCACACCCACAATAGATTTCGATTAACAGCAAAACAATATGAATCACACACACACACACACACACACACACACACACACACACACACACACACACACACACACACACACACACACACACACACACACACACACACACACACACACACACACACACACACACACACACACACACACACACACACACCTTTTTTTCTACCTTTTTATTTTTTAATTTTATTTTTATTAACTTATATTTTTTTTCTCGTCATATGAACAGTTATAGGGCACTTTTATCCACTTTCACTTTATGTTATTGTCTTCCTTTCTTCTTCTCTCTCTTCCTTCTTCTATTTTCTTCTTCTTTTTCTTTTTCTCTCTTTCTCTCTCTCTCTCCTCTTTTTCTTTCTTTTCTCTTTCTTTCCTATTTCTTTATCTTTCTCTTTCTCTCTTCTCTCTCTCTCTCTCTCTCTCTCTCTCCTTCCTTATCTTCAATCTTCTTCTTTTCCTTCTCCATTATCTTTTGTTTTCACTTCTTTCTCTCTCTCCATTCGTCTTTCATATTCATTCTCTCTTCCCCTTTACTATTTCCTTCTCTCTTTCTCTCTCTCTTCCTCTCTCTCTCTCTCTCTCTCTCTCTCTCTCTCTTTCTCTCCCTCTCTCTCTCTCTCTCTCTCTCTCTCTCTCTCTCTCTCTCTCTCTCTCTCTCTCTAACGCACACATTCTTTTTCTCTTATTTTCAGCATGTCTGTCTCTCTTTTGATGATTGCCTGTCTGTCTGTCTATCAATTATTATGTCTGTTATTCCTCTTGTCTGTGTGTTTGCATTTCTTTCTGCCTGTCTGTTTGTCTCTCTGTGTTCGTATGTCTTTTTATCTATCTCTTCGTCTGCTTGTGCTTCTGTCTGTCTGTCTTTCTCCATTTGTTTATATGACGTAAGTTAAATAAAAAGATAATAAGAATAAAAGAAATTAAAGAAGATAATACAGAATAAAAAAAGAAATGAAAGAAACATAATAAAATAAATAAAAGAAAAAGAAAGAAGTAAAGAAAAGAAATGAAAGAAAAGAAATTAAGTGGTACAAGAAGAAAATGAGATCAAGAAAGAAGAGAAGGGAAAATGACAATGTGAAAAAGGAATATAGAAGAAGAAGGTAGAGGTAGTTTGTGATAAGGAATGTAACAGAAGAAAATGGGAAAGTGAAAACGTAAGAAAAAGGGGAAGAAATAACGAGTCAGGTGATAGGAAAAGTGAAGATAAAAAAATAGGGAAAGTAACAATGTGAAAAAGGAATATGAAAGAAGAAGGTAGAGGTAGTTTGTGATAAGGAATGTAATAGAAGAAAATGGGAAAGTGAAAACGTAAGAAAAAGGGGAAGAAATAACGAGTCAGGTGATAGGAAAGGTGAAGATAAAAAAAGGGAAAGTAACAATGTGAAAAAGGAATGTGAAAGGAGGTGGGACAGGTAGATTGTGATAAGGAATGTAATAAAAGAAAATGAGAAAGTGAAAACGTAAGAAAATGGGGAAGAAATAACGAGTCAGGTGATAGGAAAGGTGATAAAAAAAGAAGAGAAGGGAAATTAACAATGTGAAAAAGGAATATGAAAGAAGGAGATACAGGTAGTTTGTGATAAGGAATGTAACAGAAGAAAATAAGAAAGTGAAAACGTAAGAAAAAGGGGAAGAAATAACGAGCCAGGTGATTGGAAAGGTGAAGATCAAAAAAGAAAAGAAGGGAAAGTAACAATGTGAAAAAGGAATGTGAAAGAAGGAGATACAGGTAGATTGTGATAAGGAATGTAATAAAAGAAAATGGGAAAATGAAAACGTAAGAAAAAGGGGAAGAAATAACGAGCCAGGTGATTGGAAAGGTGATAAAAAAAGAAGAGAAGGGAAATTAACAATGTGAAAAAGGAATATGAAAGAAGGAGATAAGGAATGATAAGGAATGTAACAGAAGAACAAGAGAGAGTGAAAACGTAGATCCAAAAGCAACACTCCACAGGTACAAGACAAAGGGAATAGGGCAAGTAAGGTAACCGCACATACCTGTCAGGTGAGGAGAGTGTCAGGTAATAAAGTGCGGACCGGTAAATCACGGGAGGGAAAGGACAGGTAAAGGAAAAGGTGAGAATAGGGTGCAGGGGCTTATAATTAAAGGTGTGTGTGTGTGTGTGTGTGTGTGTGTGTGTGTGTGTGTGTGTGTGTGTGTGTGTGTTTCCGAGACGTACCTTGCATGCGAGTGTTGATTGGAGGTAATAATACAACAGGTGTGCAATTGAAGGTGTGGTCAGTTTCTGGAAAGAGAGGAGGAGGAGAAAGAGGAGGAGGAAGAGGAATGAGAATACCAAGAGGAAGAGGTAAATAACTTGTTTAAACAGAAATACAAGATTGAAAACAAGGAGAATGAAATGAATAGAGAAATAATAGAAAAGATGAAAAATAAGGAAATTATACACGAGAAGAAGAAAGGAGGAGAAGAAGGAAGAAAAATACGAAGAGAAGGGAATAAGTCACACAGAAACGCAAGATTGAGAACGAGGAAAGAATAATGAATTGAGACAAATGAAAGAGAAGAAAACAAAACAGAAAAGAGAAGAAGAGTAAGTAGGAAGAGAAGAAGAAAATAAAGGAGAAACGAATGAAAGTAAATATAAAGCCGAAGTAAAAAAAAAAATAATAACAGGAGAGAAAATAGAGAAATATGAAGAAGTGTGAAAGGAAAGAAGAAGTTGGAGGAGTGAAGAGAGGAAGGGAGGGAGGAAGAGGAAGCGGCAGGAAACAGATGATGGAGAGGTGGGAGAAATGAGAAGAAGAGGGAGAAAGATGTGAAATAAGAGAAGAGAGAGAGAGAGAGAA